>NC_046658.1:41714863-41730122 GCF_010883055.1 Belonocnema kinseyi
ATAATTTTATTTTTAAATAAAAATTTAAGTCGGTTAAATGATATGACCATTTCTCGATAGAAAGTCAGGAAGTCAGAAAGCCATAAAACCTAATCCCTCATATATTTCCAAGGTTATTTATATTTTTTTATCCACATTCTATTTTAACTAGATTTAAATAATAATGCTTATATACTAAATGACTCTGAGGCTGAAATTTGTGTACATTTTGACATGTCTTTCTCTTACAAGATACATTCTATTTATCCCTATTTAATTTTTTTTTTTTTTTAGGAAAATGTTTAGACCGATAAGCTACCTGATAGATTATGAATTAAATATTCCGAAATAGTCAGCCTCGTCAAACCTTCTGTCACTTGTGATAATTCCTGACTTTTTATTAGTAGGATATTAAGAGATAAAACATAAATTCGCTCAAAAAACGAGAATATTAGACAGCTAAATTACAAAAAATTCTTTGGCATTATCTGATAAATTATTTTACTAGAATTTTACTGGCTTCTCGCCTTTTCTGACATTTTACTGCACCACGTGAGAAAGGATAAATGGTATGAAAAATAAAAAAAAGATCCCAAACGTAAACATCTTTCCTAAGTTCACCTGCTTCAAACACGTCTGAATCCTCTTCAAGTTCACCTGGACAACTACTGGAACTTCTCAAACGAGATTGACGCCTCCCGCTATTAATTCTTCGCCGGGACATGGTTTTTACGTATAAAAATAAAGCTATTCTACGATAAGACAAAATACGCGCTCTTTATCGCTGGATACCCTGTATAACATAACCTCAAAATAATAATTACGCGGCAATGACACCAGGCTCGGGCGACTCCACTGATGCATATATATATATGAGTTATATAGAGTTATGTAGATTTATGCGAAATGGCAGTGCATCTACCAAAGCATGATCCAACAAACCATGGTTCTGCCAATTCGATGCTCAAATACGTTCGACTTGGAGTGACTTGGAGTGAACCATACTCACTGCATTGGCGCGAATGGAACGGGAAGCCAACGATTCCCATTTTCATCGAAAACAATTTTTTCATATTAATTTTTTAATTTAATTTTAAATTGACAATTAATATTCTTTATGAAAATTGAACAACTTTAAATCCAAATTTATTGGTTCTACCCTAAATTTGATCTTTTTCGATTGACATGTAGTGTAGGTTATGTTTATTGTAGACGGAGAATTTCTTTAGAAATTTAAATATTTGTTTGACATTTCATGTATTTTGTGAAAAATCTTTGTTCCTCGATGCAAAAAATTAATCTCTTCGGCGGAAAATAAGTTTTTATATGAAAATTTATTTTCTTAACCGAAAATTCATTTTTATAAGTGAAAATCCAACTATCAAAATTTTTATTGCAAACAATTTTTTATAGTAATTTTTTAATTTAATTATTTTCATGTAATTTTTCACATATAAATATTTCGAGAATAGCTTCTTCTTGGTTAAAAATTTAGTTTACTTCCATTTTCACTATACCAAGCTTATGAGAAGTATTTTTAAATTGTTACGATATCAACGTGATTTGCAGAAGAGGTGGATGAACTGTAGATGAAAGATGAAACCGTGGCTTATAAAAAGTTCTGATTATAAAGTGTTAGAAATTAAAAGTTTTTGAATTTTCCTACTTAGTTCAGCGAGAACGAAATTCACAGGATCTCCTTTATATTATTATTAATCTAAAAAATCTCAAGGGGAAAATTAAAGTTGGCTTTTTTGTAAAATACATTTTTCAATTTTTCTCAAAATAAACGTTGTTTTGGCAGTTTGGAGAAATTTTCAACTTACTCTAAAGAATTGGAGATACAACTTTTTGAAATTAAGTTTTTGTAATTTCTTTCATAATTCGCTTGAGTTCCTGAAAAAAATAATTGATGAAAAACAAAAAATGTTTGTCTCATATTTTAAATTGGAAAATAATATTTTACGGCTTTTAAAGTAAATAATAAAAAACTTAATTTTTATAATATTTGTTTAGTTAAAAATTTCTAAGGATTATATTGTCCTCGATCAGAACGAAATATATACAATATTTCTAATATTTATAAATTATGAGCTTATAAAAATTAAAAAATGCAACAGCAAAGCAATGAAACAATTATAATTTAAATGTTAAATGAAACTGTGAAATGAGCTTCAGGACTGAAAGGCTAATGAAACCATAGTAAATAAACAAAATATTTGTTAAAATTTGCTCACAACAAAATATAGGTTTAGATCCTATAATTAAATTTTTGTAATTTTTCGCAATCGCATTTTAAGTTTTAAATATTTGAGGATGTTTTAAAAGATGTCAAGGGATTTTAAATTTATTTTTTCTAATTTAAAAGAATTTCAAATAATTAAACAAAATTTAGAAGGATCATTTTTAAAAATTCCAAAGTACTTTAGAAATCTTTAAAAAAAGTTATAGGTATTTCAAAATATTTCGAAGGATTTGAAAAATTTGATAGAATTTTAAAAAGGTTCCAATAAATTTTCAATTGATTACAGAAATTTGATATGAGATTTTAAAGGATTTGAAATATTTCAGGGTATTTTTAAAATTTCAAGGAATTTTCAAGAGCTTGAAAAAATTTCAAGAGATTTCAAAAGATTTGAAATAATTTTAAATATTTGAGGGTGTTATAAAAGATATCAAGGAATTTTCAACTTATTTTTATAATTGAAACGAATTTAAAAGAATATAAACAACTTTAGCAGGTTTATTTTAAAAAATTCCAAAGTACTTTCGAAATCTTTAAAAGATGTCAAGATGTTTCAAACGATTTTGGAGGTTTTGATATATTTGAGAGTATTTTAAAAGGTTCCAAGGAATTTTAAATTGATTTCAATAAGTTAGTATGAGATTTTAAAGGATCTGAAATATTTTAATGTATTTTTAAAATTGCAAGGAATTTTCAAGAGCTTTGAAAAACTTCAAGAGATTTTAAAGCATTTAAAATATTTTCGGATATTTTAAGACATTCCAAGAAATTTTCATTTCATTTCAATCGATTTCAAAGAATTTTAAGTATTTTTTTCATATTTCCTGGTTGAAGGTGGAACTACTTTCTTGAAAATTTAGTTTTTTTGGTTGGTGATTCATAAATTTAGTTGGAAAAATTTGTTTTCTGAAAATTTAACTATTTTGTAGAAATTTCTTTTTGTTTCGGGTTAAAAATCAATTTTTTAAACTAGAAATTTAACTATTCTATATTTTATTGAAAAGTGATATTTTTTAGTTGAAAATTGTTGTATTTTATTGTATACTCATCTTTCTTAGTAGAAAATTCATCTTTTTTGTCGAAAAGTTAATTATGATTAAACATGGATTTTTTGTATACAAAATTAGTCTTGGTGGAAAATAAATTTCTTTCGTGAAAAATTCATGTATTTTATTAAAAATTTCTTTTTTTAGTATACAGTTCAGGCTTTTGGATAAAAATTTAACTTTTTGTTCAAAAATTTAACTATTTTGTTTAAAACAATTTTAACCATTTTTTTAATAAATGTATTTTCTTCAAAATTGATTTTTTGTCAGAAAACTAATTGTTTTAATTAAAAGTTGGACTAATATTATTAATAAATGGTCAACCAGTCATTAATGTTGATATAATAAATTATAATTATAATATTAACATGAATTATATATATATATATATATATAATAGTAATAATATCCATTCTGCATATTATATACACCTGAAAAACATAAACTCAAAATCGACTCATGCATGAAATAAAGATTCACGCGAAACATTAAATTCGCCAATTTCTTCCATTTCTTTCAAATGGCGATACAGGCATAAAGAGAAGACTAAATCATCTAAACTTTATTTTCCGCCGAAAAGGTTACTTTTTCTCACCGAGATACAAAAACTTTTCACAAAATACATAAAATGTCAACCAAATATTTGACTTTCTAAAGAAAGTTTCCATCTACTGTAAACTTAACCTACAATAAATTTTCATCAAAAAAGATCAAATTTAAGGTAGAACCAATAAATTTGGATTTAAAATTGTTTAGTTATCATAAAGGACATTAATTATCAATTTAAAATTAAATTAAATTAAAAAATTACTATCAAAAAGTTGTTTTCGATGAAAATGGGAATAGTAAAGCATAAAACTTCATGTAGAACATATCAATTATATTCTTCTAATGGATAAAATATGCTCCTTCATTTGTTCCCATAAGCTAACATTTCGAATTTCGCGCTCGTTTCACTTACTTCACTGGATGACCATCGAGAACGCTACATGTCAAAACCATCTTTCAATTTGCCTCAAGCCATCTCGTATCCAGTTTATATTATCAAAGATATTAAGTCCTAGATACGGCATGAGATTAGTTGCACCACATACCGGTAGTTGGCGCGGCAGGCAAGTTTGTGGTCTTGCATATATATATATTGCTCTTGGTTAGACCACATACTTGTAGAGGCGCGATATGTACCGATTGGTTCCTCCACATACCTGTAAAGGCGCGACAGGCAACCATATATTCGGTCGCGCCAAATTATAGTGCATTTAAAATAAAAAATAGTAATAATCTGATTTTACTTTATTTGTGAATGTAAAAATAATTTTAATCGAGTAGAAAAGGTCTTGAAGGAATTTGAAAACTCTAAAGACTTTTTGAAAACAAAATTATGCCCAAAATGTAGCAAAGATGTTAGTATAAAATAGTAATAACAAACTTGAATTAAAAAGTTTATTTTTTATTAAAGTTATAATTTTTTGGAAATTAGTAGAAAAGTGAATTTGAAGATACAGTTAAGTTTTATTTAAATTTAAATAAACCAAAAAAACTGTCTGGTTAAATCAACCATAATTCTGGTTGAATATGTCCTTAATATTTTTTTCTGGTTAAAGAAATAAAAATTCTGAAAAGAAATTTCCTTCTAAAAACTTAAAAAAAAATTTTTTTCCTAAATTTCCTTATAGACCTTAACAAATGTCTTCTCAAATGTTGTATTTTTTAAATATTTGTGAACTTAATGGTATATGATTTTTTTAACAGCTGTAAAGTGTAAGAAGCATTTTCGAAAGTCAAAGGAAATTACGGCTTGCTTTTACAGTTTAGCTAAGGCCATGTTATAAATATGAACCATTTTTTCAAATTGAAATAAGAAGTAACTCAATCTTACAAAATGTCATTTTCCCTGCTCCAAAAATCTAGCTTTAAGGGCATGTGACACAGCTATATTACCTATATTACCGACCACAATTTTTCAGTTCACTGAATGTTTTTTTGAACCCAAGAACTTTTTTTGTAAATAAAATATCTAGCTCAAACTTTGGGAAATGTATTAGAGTACAATAAAGTAAGTTTAGGTACTGCATTTTAGTAGGAACTTCACTGAAAATTGTTTCATCTTTTTTCTGAACCTCAACATTTTTTGAACGTTCGAACTTTTTTTATACATAAAATATCGGTCACAAACTTTGAGAAATGCAAGAGCCGAAAGAAAACTACGTTTAAGTACAAAGCTTAATAATAAAAGATGTACAAAAATATATTTCAACAATCAATTCCAACGGAATCTGCCGGTAACGTTGTTCACGAAAATACGAAACCTGGCGGCCACTAGACGAGGCTCTAGAGGGTTCGTATTTTCGTGTACAACGTTACCGGTTGATGCCGTTGGAATTGATTGTTAAAATATATTTTTTTACATTTTTTACTGTTAAGCTTTGTACTTAAACGTAGTTTTCTTTCGGCTCTTGCATTTCTCAAAGTTTGAGACCGATATTTTATGTATAAAAAAAGTTCGAACGTTTAAAAAATGTTGAGGTTCAGAAAAAAGATGAAATAATTTTCAGTAAAGTTCCTACCAAAATGCAGTACCTAAACGTACTTTATTGTACTCTAATACATTTCCCAAAGTTTCAGCTCGATATTTTAGTTACAAAAAAGTTCTTAGGTTCAAAAAAACATTCAGGGAACTGAAAAACTGTGGTCAGTAATATAGGTATTTAGCTGTATCATATGCCCTTAAGAAAAAATGAAAGTTTGCTTAATTTTCTTTATTAGCATTTAATACTAAAACTTGACTTAAAAATTGTCATATATTTTGAAGGAATTTCATATTTGAATAAAATTATGAATCGAACCAAAAAATACATGAGCTGGCACTTTTTTGTTAGACTTATTTTTTCAAAAATTGTATACTCCTTTTCAAAGATCTTTATTGAAAGCCGAAGTTTAATTCCGCTCTATTTTATTATTCACAACTTTCTTCTAACTGCAATTCATAACACAGTAGCCAATTAGACATAATGTAAAAATTACAATGAACATTACAAGTCAAAACTATCATATAGGTACTTGAAGTTAAAGTGAATATTTATTTATGACAATATTAAAACTTCCTTTTTAATATTGAGTTTATTAAATTAAAAAGGAAGATATTTTGAAATTATTTACGCCTAGCGTTATAATGTTTAAAGCTTCTTGTCCTTCAAAAATCAATATATTCCAATGAAGATTTTTTTCTTACTTCTTAAATCTTGTAAACAAGGACAAACGTTTTCATGTAATAAATAAGTGACGAAATTTTGTTATCAAATAATTTTTTTAAATGTGATAAGCCGTGATTATTTCTGCCATCTTGGAGAAAAAAGTTACTCTCTAAAGTTTGACGTAAGAGTCATTTTCGCGTTGCAGCATATACGTAAAGAAGACTCACGTAAAAACGAAGATAGTGAGTTTCTTCACGCAAACAGCAAATTTGGCTTAACCCATTATTCCCTCTCGACGGATTGTTCACCTTGGCGCACGGGGTATTTCCTAAATTAATTTTTTTACGTAAAAAAAGTCGTGTCTACTAAAATGTAATATTGTTTTTACGATGATTCAGATTAAAAAAAAAGGATTGAAACTGTAAAATTAAAAATGTAAAGCATTGAAAAAATTCTGAATTTAAGAATCAAATCCTAAACAATTAAAAATTTTAACATTGAAATTTAATTTTGTTTTGAATATAAGGGTTTAATATCGTAAAGTTGATAACTGTAAGCCTTCTAACTTGATTAGGCTTAAAGTAATGGCCTCCAAAATCTAATAATATCCAAATACAAACATTTAGAATTCTGCATTTCAATTTTCAATTCAAAACTTTCAAAATTAAATAATTTAAATTTATCAGATTATACTTGAGGCATATTCAAAATTTAAAAAATATTAATGCCTGTATTTTTAATTTATCAACTCTATGAAAAAATTTCAAATAATACAATTCTTGAAATTTCTGATTATAAAATTACTCAGTTTGAATGTTTTAAATTAAAAATATATTAAAGCCTTTCAATTTAAAATTACTCTCCTTATAAAATGTTTTCGATTTCAAAGGCTTTACATTAATTCCAATTTTTCACGAGGTTTGACATCGAATAATCTGCTTATTGCAGCTTTAAATTATTTATATGCTAAGGCTGAATAAAAATGTATTGCCGAATCATAAGTGATTTCATTTAAATCGTTTAAAATTAAATAATTTGAATTGTCAGGCTATACTCAAACAATATTCGAAATTTTACAAATACTGAGATTTTGAATTTTAAAGTTATAAACTAGTTTCTTTTAATAATTATTATTTTACTTTTGCGCCTCTAAAAGAAAATAATTACACTGTAATTTTAATTGTTTTCATTTTTAATTTCTCTTATTTAAAACCTTTTAATTTCAAAGGCTTTGAACTAAATTGTACTTAAATTTACAAGCATTCAACACCATTCAACATCTACAATTTTAAGTAAAATTTACTTAAATTTTACTTAAATTTTACTTAAATTTTACTTAAATTTTAAATTTAACTAAAATGTATTCACTTTTTGACATGATCTAAATTGTATTCAATCTTTCAAATTAGTTTTACAAAATAATTTTCAAAATTTCACTACAATAAATCTTAAAGTACGAATAGATTTGTTTTAAAACTTATTTACTTAGTATCTAGAAAATTTCTCTCTGAAAAGAAACCAGACGAGAAATTAATTTAATTTAACTAAATTGTATTTAATTCTTAAATTCACCTAAATTTCATTTAAATGTTGAATTTAGCTAAATTTTATTTAAACTTTAAATTCAACTAAATTTTATTTTATTTGGAATTTAAATAAATTTTATTTAATTTTTTAATCAATCTTCATTTCATTTAAATTTTAAGTTTAGTTTTCTCAAATAATTTTAGAAATTTAACTAAAATTCTAAAGTACGAAAAGAATTTTTTTTATATTTACTTATTGCCTCGAAAATTTAAAATAATAATAAATAGAATATTTTTAGGCTATCTTTAATTTGAATATAATTAGGTAATTCAGTGTTCATAGCATTTTTAGCGTACAGGCCCTACAGAGCCAGCCAACCGACTCAACTAAAGCAAAGATTGCTAGAGTGATGGCGAAGGCGAACGCGAGAACGAGAAACAGAAAATCACGTTCGGTTTGGAATTCAACAACTTTCGGTGTGCGCCTCATCCCCGCCCCTCACGCCGACATCCTAGGATGACGCGGTTG
Organism: Belonocnema kinseyi; assembly: GCF_010883055.1. Classification (NCBI taxonomy): domain Eukaryota; kingdom Metazoa; phylum Arthropoda; class Insecta; order Hymenoptera; family Cynipidae; genus Belonocnema; species Belonocnema kinseyi. The sequence goes on from NC_046658.1 coordinate 41,723,383, forward strand.
CCATAGAAACGATGAAAAATTGAAGAGGGCAGCACCTCGAGATAGTCGAAAATGTAGTTAGATATATATACCGGCCTTCCCCACCACTGACCCATGCCGTATCTAGGACCTAATTTCTTTGATATTATATATCAGTGGCAGACTCCCATGGGCGCGTATTATCACATGTACTTTTGTAGTTACCCACCTCCTTGTAGATGGCTCTAATGTAGAGGCATAATTGGGGGTATTATTTTCTTAAAATATCTTAGCGCCGCCATTCTAGTGTTCGTTGAGGTTATGTTTTCGTCAACAAATTTCAAATTTGCTAAGTTCAAAAAAGTTGTGCCTCGTCGTATGAACTTAAATCAGTGAAAGCAGGACATTGAAAAATAAACAAAGTTAAAGTAAATTGAAATGATTTTGCTGTGCCAGGATGTCACTGATTTCACTTCTCCATTATAATGCGAATAAATAAAATGTTGAAAAATTGTTACATTTCATGTGTTATGTAATTCTTCATTTATTGAAGAATTATTGCAAAATTGTACAAATTTATGCCGAAAAATGGTACAGGAAACAGTATTTACACATTTTTCGTCTTTAATTTGAATCATTTTGAATTAATTTGTTTATTTTCTCTCATTTTAATTCATGCACCACTTTCAAATAATATACACATTTGCGCGCACGAACACATGGATACGCTTTAGTTTGTCACCTCCTTGTAGATTGCGCTAGTGTCGCTATAAGTGGTCAAACGCGCCCATGGGAGTGGCCCAGACTGAATGACACCGGCTACTACGATGGATGATGGAGAAAATCAGTTATGCTAATGGACCGCGACTTTTCGAACTGCGCATGTGCCGAAAAGTGCGGGTCAATTTAAAACCAGCAAATACTATCTCTAATAATACAGCTGCATATGAAACAGCCACAACGAGTGGTAAGCTCATATATGAATGTATAGGCAGTTAGCAATATAGAATTAGGGTACCTTTTCATAGAATTTTTCATAGGATTCATTTCTAGCTGCTTTGTTGGTTTATGGCGAATTTGATTGGTTGAGAACCTAGATAGGTACGAACTCGATGTGTCAAATTAATTCATCAGTTTATTCAAATTGGACCTCCGGGAAAAGGTACCCTTATGATTCTTTCGTCATCACCCCGCCATCACCAGCCCCCTGCAACGATCGATAGAGTTCCGAGCCGGTTATATTACTTTGATAACGGCAACGAGAACATATATGTAATACCAAAGATATTATATTGCTAACCACGCGAGAAGCTTCTGGCAAAAAAATAGAGTGCATACGTATATTTCTGTCTCACGCAGAAACACACTGCGTACAGTCCCATGTTAAAGAATATAAACTTAGTAAAGTAAGGAAGTAGCGTCATCTAGTGGAGATACAACAAACTACAGCTCTAGTACGGCAACCCCTTTTCCCCGATCCACCACCCATACCATGCAAATTATAATATATTTTTCAATTTAGATTTACAGGAAGAATAATTTACATAAACAAATCATTTTATGCAATATAGAAAAACATAAAATAGTGCATGATCAAAAATGCCTTGAGTTTTTTGATATTACATGAAATGCTCTGCTTGTGCAAATTATTCTTCCCATAATTCTAAATGAAAAAAATATTTAAATAGAGACATTAAGCCCAACACTTGAGTACTACTCCGAACAGATCGGTCTCTTTTTCAATTAGAAAATAAAAATAATGTAAAATTGTTTCAAACAAAAAATGTAAATTATTTGGAAACGTGATTAATATAATCACTCACTCGATATTTACATGTCCACCATGTTCTTATATTCCTGATCTTCCCCTTCTACCACACAAGCATCAACGCAGATGTCACCTAAGGGAGATAGTAATCATTAAAAATAGTTCACATTTTAGCCTTAAGACTGTACCTGGTGTGCGCAGAGAGCAGAGAACGTTCACAGCATTGCGCGTACACCGCTAACTTTGGGAGGGTGCAGCAAGCGCAATGCTGAGAACGCTCTCTGATTTCTGTGAGACAGAAATATATGTCTGCACTCTGTGCTTTTGCCACGCGCCACTCATTGCGTGGTAGAAGAAACAGTTAGCAATATAGGAGTATAAGAGTACATTTTCAAGGAGGCCTGTTTTGAATTAATATTTTTCATAAAATTCATTTCTACATAGTTTGTTGGTTTATAGCAAATTTGATTGGTTGATAACCTAGTTACAAACGGGATCTGTCAAATTAATTCAAAGATTAATTCAAAACGGGTCTCAGTGAAAAGCAGAGATGAGTAAGTCAAATACCCTGGATAATTTACGTAGTTTTTTACGATGAATTACTAGGTATTTTACATGCCTAGTTTCTTACACGATGTAAATTATGCGTATATGGGACTTTGCGTTCTGCGATTCCCGTTTCCCTCCAGAAATACAACCTCTAGAACTTGTTCTCCATTGCAAACATTCCTTGTAATAAATGAAATAAATTAACAAAATAACATAGGTACATAAGTGTATTATAATAAAGTTGGTTTATCCGTGTATATTTAATAAGGTACTATTTTTTCCAAAATTAAATGTAAAAACATATGACCAGCATTGCGACTATTAAATATTAAATTGATCAATATTTCATAATAATAATAACAAAAACACAGATATAAATGTGAAAAATAATTACAAATTACGAATGCTTTTTAGGTTAGAATAATTCATTGATATTCTTAAAACATATATCAATTAGAAATATTTAAATGAATAAATGTAAAAAGATTCCAAAATTATGTACATAACTGTGTCCCAGAAGGTGCTTACAAGCAAAATTCTGTAATATTATGCTGTAAAAATAAAACATTGCTCTCCATTTGGATGATTTTGATTATTTTTATTTACTTGAATACGCCTAAAATTAATTTCATCACATGGAATTTTTGGAAGCCCGAAGTGTTTTCTCTATTTCAGTTTAGTTGCCATTATGATTTTTTAATTAAATATATTCGCATTAGAAAAAGAAATCCTACGAATGCCCGCACCAGAAATTCAAAAAAGTGAGGTTATACACAGTTTCATAGGTCCGCCATCTTGGCATGTAATTTAGTAGATATTTTACCTATTTTCTACGTAAAATACTTGACTTAGGTATTTTACTTAAAAAACCGCCCGTTACGCGTAATTGCACATCCCTCGTGAAAAGGTATCTTTAGCGTGACGTCTGCGACTTTCCGGAAGTTATGCAGCGCCACTTTTAGTCGGTAGAGAATTCAAATTTGAAGTTCTTCTAAAGGAGGGATGACTAACTAATTATAAATAGTCAGGAAAAACATGAGATTTGTCAATTATGAAGGGAGTTTATCTGATTATACGTTAATTACCGATATAATTATTTAATGTAACAAAAGAGGCAAATTAGTTAATTATTAATCAAATTGATAAAATATTAGGAATTATTGTTACAATGGATTTCATATAATTGTGCAAAAGGGGTATTGCACCCTCTTGAATACTCTCTCTCTCTCTCTCTCTCATAGATAAATTGATGATAGTCATTAGTCATAGCGAATAGAAATTTCTATTGGAGATCAAGTCGCGACTTTAGGATGCTGAAAAAGTATAAAATAAGAATATAGGGTTGAATCATTTGATGCAACCCAGTAGATAGAAATTTCGATTAAAGATTAAGTCGTGACTTTAAGGCGCCGAAAAAGTAATAAATAAGAATTTAGGGTTGAATCATTTGATGCAACCCATGAATCAACCTGGGCCGATCTTCGCCCTACCTTGTAACGTTAAGAGTGAAATCATCCATGCACTCATTGGTGGGGGGTGTCGACATCAGGATAAAACTAAAAATGCTATTAGATAAAAATGACGATATTTCGGTGTGGACCCTTCCTACGTCACTAGAATTAAGATTATTAATATAGGCGCGCTCTCTGGAAAACAGCAGAACAAAGCTTTCAGAGCATTAAACCAGATAGTATTAGAATAATAATTTCGTTGCGATTATTTGTTAATCAATTAATTTTATAACTAGAGATAAAATAAATAATATAACACGAATCGATAAACATAAAACTCTAAAAATTTATGTACAATTGTAGATTTTGCAGTTTTGCGATCCTCAATACAATTTTTTACTGTTTACTGGAATGAAAACTTGAAAAGGGAACATGGCAACCACGACCCACACCAAGAAAAATGACGCATGCCGACTGAAAATTTTCATTTGGACGTAATATACATCAAATGAGGTAGAAAACTATAGAGGTAATATACGTGGTAAAATAAACCACGTGTAATACGTTGAGTATTATACGTTACCAACCCTGCTTTAAAGTCAATAAAAGTCAGCAACGGACCACCTTGAAGTTTCGTCCAATCATCGATGGAACTAGTGGAATGAATTCAACACTAGCGGAATCTGGACTTAGCATTAGGGTGGCGTCCCATGATTGCAGAATTGCGTTGCGTTTTGCGCAAAGCGTCAATTCAATAGACATTTCAACCAATAATATTCTCCTAGTTATTCAGAGAAACACTGTGATTGGCTGAAATGTCTAATGATTTGACGCATTACACAAAACACAACGCAATCCTGCAATCATGGGACGCCACCCTTACAATATATTAACGAGAATGAGAATATTACCGAGAATTTAACCGAGAAATAAATTCTCTGAGAATTTATTTTAAATAATAGAAAAATTCAATTTTTCGTTAACTTGGAACAATTTTTATGTTGAAAACATACGTTAAGTATATAATAAGCAACCGGCCCTGTACTTTAAATGGAAAACACTGCCTTTAAAGCTCAACAACTTAACCAAAAAAAATGTATCATTTTAAAAACTATATTATTTATTGATTTATTTACATATCTTATTGTGTTGTAACGTGCAAACACATATGGAAATGGCCAATTACGGCGAATCGGAAAGAATTCGAAAAGGATTCGGAAAGAGTTCGGAATGAAAATCAGAAAGGGCTATGTGAACTTTGCTTCCATTTCTTTTCGAACGTCGAGCTGTCCCACAAATCTTTTCGATTCTTTCCGAAAGTCACGTTCTCCTACTTCTTTCCGATTCCTGTCCGATCAGTGCAGAGTGTCCTGACATGGTTCTTCTTGACATCGAGAAGCGAACCATGTTCGTTATCGAATTTTCGGCACCAGCTGACAAAAACATTATAGCCAAGGAGAATGGAAAGAAAGAGAAGTCACTAATAAAGGCAACCGTGAATACACATACTTTGATTCTGTTTTGCGGGCTCGTTAGACGGCTCTGTAGGCCTTTCCCCCGCTCTACGTCGCTCAGGGGCCAAAGTTTGATCTACCTCTCCTACTCCTTCGTTCTTATCTGAACGTCAACACATGTAAAAGCTAACCCATTAAGAAGTGTTTGAGAGCTGATATGTAATTTGTTGACATCATTTTCAACCTGGTGATTATCGTTGCAGTACACAGCTGAAAAGTAAAAGAGGGGGCGATACTTTCTGTATTATTACCATAAAAAGAGAGTAATATTTTGACAAAGGAACCTGCCGATAAGAAAATTGATGTCGAACATGATAACAAAATTTAAATGAAAACTGCTTTCAAACCATCGACATATAGACTCTGTCAAGTGATTTGGTGGCCCCGGATATTGCCTGTTCAGATAGATTATTTTAAAAACTTGGTAACCTTAAATTCTTCTTGAAATTGGATTGAAAATGCAACAATAATAATCGTTTTGTGAGTTAAAAAATAATGCCAAAACTGTCAAAAATTTGAACAATATTTCTATAACATAAAAAATAATCATTTTTATTGCATAGGTACAAAACTTCATATTTTGAGGTTTTGTTTTTGGTTGTAACATTTTTTATTTTACTATATTCAATAACTTTACTTACGTATGAAAACATATCCCCGTATAAACATCCTGACAACGCCCACAAACTACACAGGCTGCCACCATTTTTTATATTTATTTACAATAAATTATAATTAAATAAATTATAAATAAATCAATTCTGAAAAGTGCGATAAACGTCACATTATTGGGGCACTCGCGACACAAAGCACGTTGCTGTGCTGCGCAAAACTTCACCCAACGAAAAAATTCTCGACCAATCAGCTTTGTCTAGAAAGAGATAGGTCTACATCTCATATGTTTTTTCTCTCTCTAGAGCCCAATACCGTTCTCCCTACAGCATTACCCGTCCATTTCTATATGTCGATGTTTCAAACATACTTCCATCATCTTTCGTTTTTTCTTAAAACACGTTTTTATGAAAAACCCATTTGAAAAACAAGCAGAAATATATAAATAATTATTCCAGTAATTATTTATGTATTTTTATTTGTTGTTCTATTGGTTTTTTCAATTTAATAGGTTTTTTAATTACATTATCTACAAATCGTCTGACCTCAAGCATCTATTATCTTACCTTAAAAACCTGCGGGCTCGTTTGATGGCGCAACCGACGATTATAAGTCTGCACTCCTAAAGCATTGAGTGACCACAGCCTGAGAGAGGTTACATCTTATGAAGAAGAGACCTTATAAGGGAGTTGCGACGATCGTATCCGGAATATTCTGTTAAACTAATCGTCCTTATCATCGGCGCTCTTGGAGGTGCCAAACTTTCACTGGTTATAGTAGCCTGAAAAGCATCCCTGCGTGTGAACAATATGCTAAAAAACTTGCGGGAAAAATGCAGAAGGCGGTCGTCCTTGGGTCGCTCCGAGTCCTCAGGGTGCACGATACGAT
>NC_046658.1:41730222-41756924 GCF_010883055.1 Belonocnema kinseyi
TACATCGTACATTTCACATTTATTCAGAAAGAAATCGGAACGAACATAAACAGTGGGACGCACGAGAAAAATCGGAAAGAAACGGAATAAACTATTGGTGCACTGCGTCATTTATTCGTAAAGAAATCGGAAAGATTCAGAAAGAAGTAAATGGAGTGGGACACTTCGCAAAAGTTCGGAAAGGCATCGGGTAGCTTCGGAAAGAGAAAGCGTGCGAAAAGAAATGGAAGCAAATTCACATAGAAATCGGAAAGGATCGAAAAGATACTTTCTTTCCGACTCTTCCGCTAGGGATATGGGTACCATAATAATTAAGAATATAAAACTAGAATTTAAATTGCATAGAAAAGAATCATTAGGCCTGTAAACTCTAAAGAATTATAAGGTTTGGTGGAAATACGGAGGAACACATGAAGTTTTTCTACGTTGAAGTCATAACCAGACATTTAGCTAAACATTTACTACCCATGCTTTCTGCACTTATTAACAAAAACAACTTTTACCAAATTTAATAGATTCACTAGACTGCATATTTTTCAATATATATTTGGTAAACTTGTCGCAAACTAATCATTTTTTCATCATTTTCTAAATATCTGCCTGTTTGATTAGTTTCACCGCCGTTTCCCCTCCGGGTTGTATGAGAACAAAAAAGTTGTGGCGATGCATAGGACTTGTTAATGAGGGGGGGGGGCAGCTTCTATATCTGCCGATAACATCCTGCTTATTTTCCCCACAATCTCCGTACGAATTGTCCCTTTTCCAGTCCCGGTATTTGTACTGATAAATCAGGCTATTCAATTCGAGACTACGGTCCCGTAGCCACGGCCTTTCTAACATTACTTTTCTAATATTTCCATCCTAAACTTATAATTTAAAAAATGATAATGTTTTGGTGTTTATATTCCTGATTTGGAAAAAGAGCGCCAATTCAGAAGGAGACCGGAAGTCAACTGGTTCGAGGCTGTACTTACTTGCGTCTGCTTGCGTCCCTGATTACAGTTGTGTGAACCCCGTTTTATTTCCGTATAGCCGTGTCGCTACAGCGAGCCATCTTGCTTCAGACGCCGATCGTTACTCGTTCAGTGTTCAATTATTAGCATTATTTTCAGTGATTTAGAGTATTTAGTGCGTACATACAACAACTGCAGAAATAAGTTTACAGAAATCATCAGGTATGTTTCTAGTTTTTTTTACACTTCCCTCTTTTATCGATTGTTCAAAGTCAAGTATGTGCATCCATACCTTATCTCGCTCAGAATTGTTACCCTCGTTGTGAATCGTTCATGGGAAAATTGTCGCATTTCTCATTTTCTTACAAAAATTTGGAATTTTTTTCCTTCAAAAATAGTAGACAGTCTTAACAGGCTTCAAAATAAAGAACCGTTCCCTTCATATCTTATGTTAGAAGTCACGCGTTTCGTAGGCAGATTTTCCTATTGGTACGTAATTACTGCGTGATTAGGCTCGTAAATATCAATTTTCAACGCAATTTTCGTTTAAAGTGTCTCAAAATATTTTCGGTAAACATTAATTAGATAATATGTTTGCTATTTGCATTTTATAAAAGTTTTAATTTAGGCGCAAGCCAAATTCGGTACGCAGCTGGATGAGCTAAAATTCTAGAAGTTTCGTGGCATGATGAATAGTATTAATTTTTTCGAATCTGATTAGAGCTTTTTTTTTGGAGTTTTGTATATTTTTCTTGACTTAAATTTCTAGTTTTATTCAATTATTTCCTGTCTCGTTTTTGGACTCGAAGAACAGAGAAGCGTGCTTGCGAAACTGAAGGTCACAAACGTGGCGTCTGAAATGAACGCCGTTACCATTCTTTATACGGCTTTATTTTTAAAGTAAAAATATGCGAATTACTCTTATAGATATTAAAACCTAGTATTGATATTTTGTAAAGTAACTTCTAAAAACTTAATGTACAATTTTTGGAGCATTTGGATTACTTCCGGGTTCAGTCCCCATTTGTATGACTTGTCATTTTTTGAGTGGACACTGGGAGGAAGCCTTTTTTTATTTTTGTTCATAAGCCAAATTCGAGCCGTTTTTAATATCTTAATTTAGATGTTTTTTGTGTTTGATTATATTTTATTTGGTTATTCTTCTAGCATACAATTTTATTGTTTAACGTTTATTAGGATGAACGGATTTTGTGTTGATGAATTTACAGTTTTAAATTGTATACGTGGGTTTTATAAATGCTCCTTGAGAGGTAACTTTTGTTTTTAGAATTAATGGGTGGGAGTTTGCTTAAAAGAAGCCTTCTTGTGCTGAGAAAAACTATAATGCTGCAATATTATTGATTTTCTTGATGGTCCTATGTTGTGTTCAATCCACGCGAACGTGCGTTACTTTGCTACTTCTTACCATACGAGTTGAAATTTCCCGTCGGCATAGCTAAATTTACAGAAACGTGTATACAAAAAACAATTTATTTCAAAGAATGTTATGATTATATTATCTATAACGTTTAACTGATACCTGTAATCTTCATTCGACCTTCATCTTCAGTTCCTCCTTTTTTCCAAAATATACTAACTTTATTTTTTAAGAATACAAATTGTAACTCTTTTAAAAAAATCAATTTTAATTTTAAAAATGTGGTGTGGTAAGATTATTGCATTTGGACACCATTTAAATAATTTATGCTTTTTTAGTTTCTATGCTTTAAAACTTAACTGCGTTATAATTTGGTTAATTTTGATATTTCTGTTGCAAGACTAAACTGAAAAACTTTAAAATTAGGAGCAGTGTTATATCGAACACATATGAAAATGCGGTTTTCCGTTTTTTTTTTTTTAGTGGTTTTGAATTTAAATCGTTCAAAGAAATTGTACGTAATTTTGAATTCTATGTTTTAAATCTAGTAGTTTTAGCTTTAAACATTTAAAATTAAACCGGTTTTAATTATGATTTAAAGAAAGTCTTAAGAATTATCAGCAACCATAGTTGAATTGGGGGGGGGGGGGGGAATCTCTTCAACACTTGTTGACATCTATACATTTTTTTAATGTGGATATAGTTAGATTATGAAGTTAAATATTTCAGAAAAACGCTAAACTTCTTTATTTTTGTTCTAATTCCACAATTTATAAACATTTCCTCGCATTAAGTTGGTTATCTTTTTTATTAAATGATTGTATGTCTACTTTTATGTATTTCCGTATAAACACTTTTTAAAGTCACAAATGTAAAGTCTTTAGGGTCATGTAATACTTCACCGGAACTACACCTTACCGACAGTTATTCGCAACACATCGACACGGAATGAGATATCATGTTGGAAAATGGTGGAATTCAATAAAAGGCAATACGGAACCTTTGTCCTACATTTGTGTGGTTACAAAAAAAATTCAAAAATAATTTTGTTTGTTATTATGAATACAAATTTAGGGCTGCAAAATCGTTCTTTAGTCATTTTTATTTAATTTCCTCAATTTTCAAGTCGGATCTCATTTCGCGTGGACGTGAACTGTTGCAAAAAACTGTTGGTAAAGTAGGAATCGAGAGTAAGTATTGCATGGCCTTAAACAAATTCTCCAGCATTTAACATAAATGCCAAATATAATGAATATAAACAAGACTTCCAATCATCTGCTTCAAACGTAAACTACTATTGCTTTTTAACATAACACTTGAAAATTAGGATTTAGTTCAAATCAATCGTGATGCCGCACTGCAACTTTATAGAATAACCTACCGATATATTTTATGTTATATAATGTACATAAACGGCAGGTTCCAAAGGAAGCCTGTTATGTATGGTGTTTTTATATTTTCCTTTAAGAATGAGCACCCGAGTATTCGTTGGTGGATTAACATACCGGGTGCGAGAGCGCGACCTTGAGAAGTTCTTCCGGAAATATGGTAGAATCAAGGAGGTTGCTATGAAGAATGGATTTGCCTTTGTGGTAAGTCTAATGTGAATCAATTGTTTTTTTTACAGTATGGTAGGGACAAGGGTCTATGTCGGTGGGCTTCCATACGGCACCAGGGAAAGAGACCTTGAGAGATTTTTCAGAGGCTACGGTCGATTTCGCGATGTCCTCATCAAGAACGGTTATGGCTTTGTTGTAAGTATCCGTACTAAGTCCAAAGAGAACTTCGCATTTCGTTTCGCTCTCCTAGATCGAAACAGTAAAGTCACTACTGGGTCTAAAGTAACTAATATTTTTTTTATATAATAAAAGCTCGTATTATGCTTAAGGGATTCCATTTTGTTTTTACAATTTAGGAAGATATTTTGTTGTTTTCCTTTTGATCAAAGGGGGTGAAACGTTTTGTAATAAAAAGTAGACACACGCTCATGATCTGAAAACCCCTGAACCCTGCACAATGGTACTATGGCTGCTTAGACGAACGTCGTTATTCTACGAGAATTTGTAAGTTCTGTTAGTCAAACGAAGCAATCAGGATTACACGAACACTTAAACCTTTCTGGCGCAGCGGTGATTAAAATTATATTTTGAAAAGAAAGCTATTAAATCTTTAATATTCGTTCAAAATTTTATTTTTATCAGGATCATTCTCATCATTTGCTTTTTTAATTAAATATCATTTTTTAACTGAGGTTCCTCTACAGGCAGAAATTCACTAAACGCGCCGCAAAGGATTAAAACACATTTTATTTATGTTATTGTAAGTTTTATCTATATAATTTGTAAAGATAAGCTCAATACTACTTATTGGTTTCTTCTATCCCGAAGGTGGGTAAATAAAAATCGCTTATAATTTCCTTTTACCGAAATCTGATTTTTATTTCAAATTCATCCTTTTGAAAGCAGACCTGTTCGCCCTGAAAATTACTCTTGTTCCTTTATAAAGACATGACCGAAAAAATGAATGTTGCTGCTTAGTAGAAATTCTACACTTCTCTGGAGGTAGATTTTAAATCAGATTTATCTTTCCGCAGGAATTTGACGACTACAGAGACGCGGATGATGCAGTTTACGAGCTAAATGGAAAGGAGCTTCTTGGAGAGAGGTATGTGGTTGTAGATATTTTTTTATCTAACAACCAACTAAAAGATCTTTATTGTGGTTGATAGTAGAACTCTTTTTCAAACTCACATTCTAACGTCAGAAACAACCAAGATCTTTTTCTCAGTCTTTGCATGAACGTCATTTTAAAAAGAATTCCGAAAATGTGATTATTCTCAAATGCTAAGTATAAAAACAATTGTATTCTTTTCTTGCCTATTTCAAAAATAGCTGTATGTAAGTGATATTAGCCAACTTAGATTAGCATGCTACTGGTGAAAGAATTAAAGGAATTTCTTGAATCTAGTGACCAAATGTTCGTATTAATTTGGTATCTTGAATTAAATATTTTATCACACGTTTTAAAGATAAATTTAAAATCGAAAAAGGTTCGCAATTTCTGTTTTATCTATATTTCAAAGTACCACCAGTCAAAGATCTGGAAATCTAAAAGTACTAACATTGATACAAACTATAATGGTCTCTTCATTTATCTCAAAAAAATTTTTGAAGACATTGTTCAGTGAATTTGGTAATTTCACGTAAACTTCATTCCATTGTCTTTAATTCACGTATACGTTGTGCCATTCGTATTGTAAAGTTTAGCTAACATACAAACTTCGTATTTTTCACAGATAAGTTGCAAACAGCTTATCTCAACGATGTTTCGATAGGGTGATTTGAAAATATTTTTGTTTTCTTTTATTTAAAAAAAGTTAGATTTCACTTAGCAATGTCTTGAAGCTTTCCAAAGTGTTTTTCGTAGTAATTCTGTATATAGTTTATAATGGAGTTTTTAACTCGAGTTGAATAAATTATAAGATATTTTTAAGAATTCAAATATAAATATTCTTTATGAGCGTTAAAATTTATAGAATTTATTAAAACAATCGATTTTGAAGGTATTAAATATTGAAAAATGAGTTGCAATATGTGGAATGATACAGAATTACTGGAAAAAGACATTGTGCTAGGGCTTCATTTACTCAAATCCCTGAAATCTGTAGACATAGTCTGCCTCCGTAATTATGCATTAAGACGGTCTTGTATAGTACATTGACCTGAGAGTGCGCTGTGACTTACCGCCATTTTGAACTACTTCCATCAATTCCCCCGATTGGAAGTAATTGAAACATACACCGGAAACTTCATTTATTTTTCTTTTGGAAGTTGTTGATTTTTAAAGAGGATACTTTCATTAGAGATCCGAGCTTTTTCGCAATTTCCTTATGGTCCTATTTCTAAACTTGATTCCGAAAGTCATCAAGATTTAGTGAGGATCATAGCGAATTAGGCGGAATGAGTTGCCTTAAACTATTGCATTTATCGTATCTTAAACAAAAATGAGAACATTTAAATTCGTATAGTAAATTTTAAACGTATACATCTATTTCTGATTGGAAACTTCCTTATAATGAAATCGTTTAAAGTTGATTCGAAGAATACGTGGAAATTAGAAGATATATATTAATATTTTAGATGTGTCTTAATGTTTAATTGCTCAGACATCTTTTTTCTGGTATGTTCGAATAATAATAAAAATAATTTATTAACAATGTTTCGTGCCAAATAAGTTTGGAGGACCAAAAAGAATGTTTTAGGAATTTTTCAATGTAAAATTAATTCCTGTTTGTGTTTATGAAAATTAATAGCTTAAGGCTGTTTAACAATTTTTGGAGTTACATTGTTTACAGTAGACACTCCTATTGTTGTAAGCCCTTTTAATACAATTGCTTGTCCCTTTAAGGCATGGAAAAGGTGTGTTGAAACACTTACATGTTGAAAGAAAGATTAGAAAAGCTAGATTTTTTTGCACAATTTTTTTATTGCACGATTGCGGCATCATGGAGTTTTTGTTGTCAAATAAGAGATTCCACAGTACTCCATTTTATATTTCAGAGTTGAGATCAAAGTTGCCTATTGCTAACGTTGCGGGATAAATGGAATATAAAATGATTATTTAAAACCTATATATTTTTTTAATCAAAGGGGAAACTTTTTAATTTGTATAATTTAAAAGTTAATTTATCCCTGTTTATCTTTATTAAAGTTTAAAAATATATATTTTTCAAATTTGAGTATGAAAGGCTGTAAGTTCTAATATTTAATCGATGTTTTTGTAGGTAGCAGATTTCATTTTTTTTCAGCTTTAAACTTTGATCATCTTTTTAAAACTTAATAAAAATATTAATTCAGGTCGTGATTTTAATCTACTCTCTGAAAAAACGTAAAAGTTTTCTAATAACGCTAATAAAAAAATTGCAGGAGAAGATATGCAAACCCTTCTTGCTTTTAAGCATAATTAAAATTATTTACTTTTTCTAAAATGAATATCTTAATGATTGCAAAACTCAATTCAAAAGTTGCAAAGAGAAAGTGAACAAAAGACCAAAATGTATAATGAAATTTTATTTGTTTTTGCCGATGATTTTATTTTCAAACCTTATAATTAATTCAAGGATGTCGATTGGGTTGGGAAACTGGAAAATTTATTTACTGAGGAATAGCATTTTTTTGTTAATTGTGTTAAAGAATAATTTGTGATCAACATTATGATTCTGAATTAAAGGATTAAATTTAATGGATTTTAATCACTTTTTTAAAGGATAGGATTAGTTTTTTCGGTTGACACACCAAAACTTAAAGGAAAATATAACCTAAAGAAACCAAGATTGTATGATAAATGATACGAAATTCACAGTCTGATTAATAATATTCTATTACTGAGTCTATCTACAATTTAATTTATAATTATGTATCAGAAATTTCTTATTGGAATGGGTTAAGAAGGTAGTTAGTTTGCATTAGTAATCAAGTAAGGTGACTCTTTCCTCTGAAGAAAAAGCTTGGCGTGAGTAAAAAAAAAGAAAACAAAAATATACTTGAAATTGGTCGTAAGTTGCAAACGAGAGCAGCTAAAAGAAAGTTTAGGAAAGGCAGAGAAACGTGAAAGGAGACTACGCCTTAGAGGCTGGACTGTGTAAAGACTTGAGAAAATCCGATGATAATTAAAAGGATGACGAGAGAAGGCTGAGGAAAGAAAAAGAAGGAAAGAAGAAAACGGCACTTAGAGTAAGAATTAGTCGAGGACTTAGGCGGGGTTTTGTTGGGTGTGTTTCAGAGTGGCGGTGGAGATAGCACGGGGTGTTTCAGGGAGGCGAGGCGACCGTGGCTACGGACGCTCACGCTCCTGGAGAGACAAGTAAGCATATCCAATGTGTCTTGTTACAGAATTACTGTAGAGAGGGCCCGGGGTACACCTAGGGGTAGTGACCAGTGGCGCTATGGTGACTCCCGTGGTGGTTATGGGGACTCGAGGCGATCTGCGTAAGACACGCTATCCTTTTTTTTATTTTATCAGATCGATCATTATCCCCTCCTCCCCTGCAGCCATTCAAGTCGGGATGTGCGATTTTCCAAAAAAAAAATCATTTCTTCCATTCTCTTGATTCATTGTGCTCTTCTATAATATTTATAAGTGTGGGTAATAACTTTTGCAAATTAACAGATATTCGCACATCGCCGATCCAGGGAAGAAAACTATCGATGGTTCTAAAAACAAGAGGTCAGCTTTGATTACTTTTATTAATATTTTTAGCTCTCTGCAGGCCTCACATGGTACCCATTTTCTGTATTGTCTTTCTGAACCATTTTCTCTAGTTTATCATTTTTCAGTCAAAAAGGTACAGGATTAAACGCACAGTGAGCGTTGAACCGTGAAATTTTGGTAATTTGAAAATATTTTGGTCAAAAAATCTTGCCGATTACTTCAAATGTCAATTTGTAACATTTTCAAGTATGAAATAATTCAGTTTACAATGTATTATTCTAAAGTCCTTTTCTTTTAAAAAGTGTCATTTTTCAGTCAATTTTTTATCGTTAATTTTCTCATGAATAAATTTTGTATGTAGTTTTGAAGGCTTGAATAACTGAAAATTCAGTGTTTGAAATTCAATAATGTTGATTATAAGAGGATTTCAGTACAAACGTTTTTGAATTTCAGAGTTATAATTCAAAAAGTGTTCAGTTTTAAACAAGGTTCAGAATTTGTTCAATTTTGGATGTTTCCGATTATAAATTAGCTGGATTTTTTTCTCTTGTGTTTTAATGGCCACATAGAAAAGTCTTGAAACAGATTGTCTTTTTTTTTAATAATGTATAAAAAGTTATTACAAATAACTTTCTTTTATCAACTTTTATATGCTTTAAAAACCCGCTTTTTGTAACGTGTTTCCAATTTCCTGTGAGGTCTTTCTGTAAATAATCTCTTGTTTTTATAATCTTGATGATGTCCCGATTATAACTTTAAAAGAGATAGCGCTTTGAGCCGACAGTTTATTTTTAAAGTTGAAATTAACAGATGTATTGGGTAATTATGAGATTTGTAAATTGTTTGTCTTGGATTTGACTACTCTCCTGAGTAAATCTGAGCTAAGAGTCAATTAGTGGATATAATCATACATTATAGAATCTAGTTTAAAAAAAAAAGATAATTTAAATTCAAACCGTTAGCCCATTGTCCAGTTCGACCCCATACAAAATTTCTTTAGTTTTCTCTTAAGTTAATCTGCTGCTAGTCGAGAGAGGTGGAGAGATGTGATAGGCGACTAATAGATGTGTGGTGTTATGTTTGTTACAGCCGAGACGATATGCGGCACGACAGGTACGCTATTGCTGCATTTTCAGTAGATTTGATTCGATTGGAACAGGTGATTGATTGTGTGCCTGAGCAATGAGTGCAGTACAGTAGTTATTTGCTGAAGGTTTTTTTTTCTACAATCCGTTATTTCTGTTCACATAAGATCCCTTTTTGCAGAGATAGTGTGAACAGAAACACGAGGACTGCATCTAGCTACAAGCAATCATTGCCCAGGTATATACATCTAATGTTTAAACTACAAAATAATAGTCTTTAATTAAATTCAGTCTTTCTTACTATCAATATCAATATTATTCAATTAAAACTCTTCTCTATCAAAGTATTACATTATCATAATATCTTTTCCTTTTTTTTAAATTTCATTTCTTCTTTCTTTTGCTATTTAATCTGAAGTCAGGTCCAAGACAAACCTGCATTTAGACACTTAACAATTTACTTTAATGGACTTTGTATTTCTTTTAGATATGGACCGCCAACCAGGACTGAATACCGCCTCACAGTGGAAAATCTCTCGAGCAGGGTCAGCTGGCAGGTAATACGACTGTTTTTCTTGATAAAGCCAGCTTTAAAAGTTTCTTTCTCAATTTTAATTACTTGAGCTTAGATCAAACAGTTTAATGTCGAGCTCAAGTTCGAATAGCAACGAGTTAATTTCTCCAGTCGAGCAGAAGCTTCCGGGTGTCATTCTTATTTCGAGTCATTTCCATTGGGTCTTTTCTTTCCTTTGAGTTTTTTTAGTCGCAAAGTAACGACTCTTTCGAGTCTTGAGATGTACATTTTGATCAAGTAAGTCTCTGGCAATAGAAAATACGCTCGTCCAATTCATACAGACTAATGTGAGAAAGCAAATTTGGACCCAGGGCTTTGAAGGCATTGAAAGTGGAATTGCAAACGAACCAAAGATAATCCAGAATCGTATCCAGAAAATCCAGAGGCTCCAGACCGAGTTCCTGATGGGTTTCCAACTACCGAAGATACTGTGGAAGTCACTGGGAAATATAACCAGGGCTCAAAGAAGATTTGATGAGGCTAGAAGGGAATTTACCATGCAGAATAGAATATCGAGCAGAACCAAGCCTTACTTGATCAATTTACATTGTCAATCGTTACCTTTTCGGATTGGTTGCATATTGAGGAGTAGTATGTCCGATTCTATCGGCAGTGAGTTTAGCAAGGTTGTTTTTGAATTTTTAATTTTCTTTACGTTCGGCAAGAAATTGAGAAAAACAATAAAATTGATGTTCTTTCCGAAGAGCCATGTCCTCTTCGCCGTGGAGGGGCGACCGGTAGGGCCAATAGACTGACGATGTACGATGATAAAGAGATGACGATGCACGCGATGGGCCCGCCTTTAGGTCAAGTGGCACCAGGTTGGTTTCTGAGGTGTCCGGGTGAGAGAGAGAGCCTCGAGGCACTGGGTACGCCTACCACCTACCTACCCACGTATCCAGCGAAACGCGCCGATACTCACAGATAATCCGGAGACAGGTCGTTAACACAGTCATTGGAAACTCGTCTGCGACCGCCAATTTCCGATTTATCAAGAATTCCTGATTGATAACCTATTCCATATTTATGAACCATCCGTGATCCATCAAGATTTCCCGCTCGATCCATCAACTCTCCTTCAACTTCCAGTTTGTTTCCAGTAGCTCCAACTTGACTAATTCTACCAATGCTACTGGAGTTTAAACCTTGAAAAAGCCAATAAAATGCGCCTACGTCGACTACGACTGTGACGACTGCCACTACCAGTACCATCACCAACCTAGCTGTCTAGTAAGTTCAGGCAGCGGCCGGGTCATGAGGGCATACACGGCGACCCTCCCACACGTGGGCCGAATTCAAACCATCCGCGACTGCGCCACACTGATCAGTTCGACCCGACCAAGCGCCGTGTGTCTGGCCTTTCTCTCTGTCCGTAAGCAAGGTGGTGCCTGGGCCCAAGGTAAATGCGTCACCTTAACCGAGTGTACTCTTAGATTTATTCACGTTTATAGTTCATTTAATTTTTATTATTATAATTAAACATACATCTCTGCATACGTGTATCTATTTCTAAAAATGTGTCTTGATGACTGCCACGTCACTGTGCAGAATAGAAACTAGAGTAAATTGTTGGTAAGACGTCGAGCAATGTTCGAATACTCGGTGGCCAAAGATACAACCTCACAAGGCTGGGCAAAAAAAAAGATTTTTTTTCTTGTTTCAAATTCTTGTCAAGGGTGTCTTGTCAATCGCAAAATTGGATCCAATTATAAATTAGGCAGTTTGATGTATGATTAAAAAATATAAATTGTACAATTTCAAGTTGAAAGACATGATACTTGAATCGAGGGGTATACATCAGATTTCAGACTTAACAAATTTCACGAAGACTTCAATATTTTGCAATTTCAAATTGATTCTAATTTGGAGATTATTTTTTCAATGCTTCAGATTATAAATTGTTTATTTTTGAAGGTTTTAATTCTAAATTCAAGAAAGTTACATATACTACCCATGGGGTGTTGAATACCTAAGCCACTTTGGAATGGTGTTTGTAAGCCCACAATTGATTGTCTTGGCATTAAAAAATTCTTAACAGTCGTTGAAGTTTCCAAAATAAGTTTTTTAGAATAAGATTCAGCATTTTTTTCTTTACAAGAAAATGTTATCTTTTTTTTTTTACAAATTACAAAAAAATAGTTTTTTTTCGAGTAAATTTTGTATTAAATTTTTGTCTAACTCGTGCACATATCCACAGCTTTCGAAAATTTGTAAATAAAATTTGGAGGCAACATTCCAAGTAGCATTCTTGTTTTGGCAGTTAAAGATCAAACGCTAAATTTTTGTAACAATGTAAACAATTATTTTCAAAGCTGTTGCATAATTCATGCCACAAAATGTTTGAGCGTTTCGTACGGGTTCGTGAGCGTTGCATGGCTATTTTAACACCCCAAGTGCAGTTTAAAGTTTAGTTCGGTGCCCTCATAACGCAGCCATTTTTTAGTAAAGCACTATTCGGTTTTCATTTACCCAATTAGAACTAGATATTTTATAGACACCCTGTTGGCAAGAAGCGAAAAGTATACCTGTATTTTTTTTAATTATACTAAGTTCTTAATTTTTAAAACTACAAGTGAGTAACTCTTGAAAACAATGTCAATTTTACAACTGAAAAGATGAATCAGCTTTGAAACTTTGTCATGCATCTATAGTAACATTAACATTTTGATCTTACATCTACTTTTTTGTGGGTAATTAATGAAAAGTACAAAAACTGTATATAGTTACAGAAAAATTGCCCAGCCAAAAAATCTGAGAAAAGCAGAAGAGTATCTTCAATTAATATTTCTGCCGTGCTCGAAATTAGATTTTTTGGATCTTACTAGTCAAATAATCAAGAGATTTTGCTTAAGAATAATTTTATTAAATTTAGATTCAAGTTGTATTTAATATTTTGAACGTAATCAACTTTTCTTTATGCATGGCAATGTCACAGTTGAATATTTCTAAGTCTGAAATACAGGGTAGTTTTAACAAATTAATTTGTGGGCTTCAACTTTAGAAGAAGGCATCAGAAAATAAAGCCATCAACTCATAAAATTAGAAACTTGACTAGAGCCAAAAAAAAGACGAAATTTAAGGACTGAACAAGTCATACCATATCAAGAAAAGTGATAATTTAAACCGACCTAATCTCCGCTAATTAATCATCCTTGACAAATGGGAAGTGGATTTTGAAAATTATGCGAGACTGCTGCCGCCTTGCTATGGACAATTTATAAAGTAATGGTTAAAGCAGTGTCTGGTTCTCACATGCGATTTACCAACTTCAACTATGACGCTGAAGCTTTCGAGAACTGATTGCAACTTCGGATGGTCATCTAGATTTGGGCCTAAATGTGGAAATGACTCAAATCTAAAAAATAAAAAATTAACCCAGAACGGGTGAAAATTTTTCAATTCTATCAAGAGGCAAAACTGGATATTTAATTTTTATTGTCAAGGACTTCTCAAGGATTGTGGGTTCCGCTTCTTTGGGGTTTCAACATTGGAGGACAGTCGTCAACATTGTGAAGTGCTTATCAATAAATCTTCTTATTTTTATGATTTTTTATTCCTAAGTTCATATACGTTTTCCATTTCTATTTTTTCATAACCATGAGATCACGAAAATGTTTAAATTCAATTGTAGATATGAATTGATCATTTTATTTAATATCACTCATATATTTTGTTCATTTATTGCTAATTTTTACATATTATCCATCGTAAATTTATAAATTTTTATGGCAGAAAATTAGCAAAAGTTCATTTCATTTTTGACTATTTCATATAAGAATTGTGAGCCACTCTACAGAAATTAAAAGCAATATTTTTGAATTTTTTTATTTCAAAATGTTTTATTTTGCACTGTTTTTTTTTTAATTTCAGAAGGGGATTTAAAGTTCATTTATGAATTAATAAATCGAAAGAGGCAGTACAAGTATTTTATTGTGAAAATCGTGCCACTTTTATTTCATCATTTACATTTTAGTAAAAGAATTCTCCAAATGGCGTCATCCATTCTAACAATCGTTTCAAACAAAAATTTAGTTGATTAAATTTCGTAAAATACGTTTCAATCGGCGAGGTAACTTCTCGACCAAAAATGTGGTTTATAATTCAATGTAGCATAAAGTTATATTTATTGAAAACAATCCACTTGAAAATTAACCCTTTGAACGTGCATTTTTCTGTCACTAATTTTACGGCTATATTTTCCTAAATTAAAAATGGCGGACATTTTTATAAAGTTGTTGAATTTTCATAAAACGTGTATATCGGAGGTTTCTAACGTCGCTGATTACGAATCTAGCCCGATTTGCAAAATTCAAAATGGCGGACGGTTTTTAAATTTTCTCCACCATTTTGGATTCGCCATGTTGAACTTTTAAAATCTGACTTCAGATTCGTTATCAATGACCTCAAAAACCTCAGAGTAATCAGTTCTATTATAATTTATTAAATAAGTCGTTCAAAAATGAGTTCTTTAGTAAAGAGAGCGGTTTTCGAAATTTTGTATAATGAAAACAAAATTCCAACCGTGCTGTAACAATTAAAAAAAAAGTTGACGTAAAAATTATATAGTTTTTGGGAAATAAGTCTCCGCGATACATTGGATTAGAAACTATATTTTTGCCCGGTGATAAGTAATCTCGCTAGTTATAATCAGTTTAGTTCAGATTATAGGTTGTATCCTACGAGGAAGCTGGGCAAACTCTGAAACGTGTTGTACTTATTAAATAAACTATATTTTTAAAATTATTCTGTCATAAGTTTACCCGTAGTTTTATATAAATTCGGAATCTTCCATCTAAACTTGATATTAAATTTTGGTGCATATAAAAAGTTCCCTGCTCAGAAGTGACTTTCTTAAAATAAAAGTCTCACAGAAATTGATAAAATATTCTGTTCGTGAGAAGAAAGTTATTTACAGAGCTTGTCCATTTTCGTGAATTCATTACATTTTAAAACAATTTCTGGAGAGTGGAGTATACAAATATTGTACTAATACTTGTGAACATTGCACTGCATTCAAAAGAAAGGTTGTAAAAATTGACGGTTCTAAGTTCGGGCACATGTTTCTGTAGTTATAGGGAAAAGTACAAGACTGCACAGGCGGAGACTAAAATGTTTATTCAAATATTTTTAAAACAAGAAATAAAAGTGTATTTCTTCTCAAAGTTTAAAATATAATTAACTTTAAAATGCCTAAATAATTCTCAATATTGATGAAAGAAATTTTGTTTTGAATTACAATTTTTTTCAAGTGTAATTAAAAAAAGTCAACACGTAGTCGAAGTTTATGCAGTAAATACATAACCTCATTTTCCAAGTAAATCTACAAGCAATCTTCAAAAGGAATTAATAAACAGATGTTAATTAATAGTGCACAGCGTTCACTTTTAACTATTCCAGTATCAGACTAAGTACACTATGTTATTAGAATTCATAAGAAAAATAATTTTTGTCAACTCCATGACGTGGAATTAATATTTTTATATGATGTTTAGGATTTAAAGGATTACATGAGACAAGCTGGAGAAGTAACTTATGCTGATGCTCACAAACAACGAAGAAATGAAGGGTAGGATATCTTATTTTGCATATATTTAAAAAACTGTTTCGGTGCCTCGCTTCAATAGGAGGCATCGATTTGTTTTAATTTACAAAATATATATTTAACTTATTTTTTATCTTGTTTTAAACTTTTTAATAGGCGATTAATTTTGATTTTCATTCTTGTTTTACAGAGTTGTAGAATTCGCTACGTACTCTGATTTGAAGAATGCTATTGAAAAATTAGATGACACCGAACTTAATGGTCGCAGAATCCGTTTGATTGAAGACAAGAGACGCGGACGTCGTTCAAGGTCCTCCAGTTCCAGATCAAGGTCACGATCCAGGTCCCGATCCCGTCGTCGATCTCGCTCCCGTTCAAGGTATAATCGTAATTTTTGATGCTGATAAAGGTATTTTCGGAGGAGGATTTCGTTTATTTAGGTTTATTAATTCTGTTATGCTTATTCTCTACTAGAAATGTTACAGATAATATCAAGCTTCGTTTTTGTATCTATTTGGAAATTTTAACTTCAAAAGAAGTCAACCACCACATCGATTATTTTTTATCAATAACTTTGGTCTTTTAAAATAATTATATATATTTATCATGGATTTTTTCTCTCCTAGGAGTCGTCGCAGCTCTAGAAGCCGCAGTCGCCGCAGCAGCCGGTCCAAGTCAAGGGCTCACTCAAAATCTAAATCAAAGTCCAAATCCAAATCCCCCGAGCGCAGTCGCTCGCGATCCAAGTCCAAGTAAGTATTTTGTTTCCTTAAAATGCAGTAGAAGTTGTTTAAAATTAGAGCTTAGATTTTTTGGCTACTAGATACTGATTTTTAGAATTTTTTTTTCTGTTCGTATATTTTTGTTTTACAATTCAGGTTGGCCACTGAACCGCAAATATTTTGGAATGATAATTTGTTTAATTCTTAATTTTATTCGAAAAATTGCACAGTTGCTTTAAACATGACTTGATGTGATGTGAGATAAAATCATTTTTAAGACTGAATTTGTAATTGCTTAATTCATAACTTTCAAAATCCATTAATTTTTATAGAAAATTCATACATTATATACTTGAAAATCTATTGTGTTCGAAATTAAACCGTTTTTATTTGAATTCTTCACCATTTCAATCTATACCAATTCAATAATTTAAACATAATGTAATTAGAAAGTTTTACGTGGAAAATTAAAATAGTTTAGAAACTTTACGTTCAAAGCTTTCCATGTTGTAAAAAATATCAAGAGTTTTAAATTGAACCTTGTACGATCTTGCAAATTCATTTTGCATAGAAAACCCTAATATTTACGCGATTTTAGGTTTTGACTCTTTAATGTTGAATGATTATAAAAACCGGTCAAAACAAAAAAAAATTGAATGGAAATCATTTAGTGATAGATTTGAACATGTCAAATTATTTTTTGGTTTTATGTCAGTAGTTTAAAGTTAGACTCAGAAATAAAAGCCTTTTGCTACTTTTATTATTATTAGTGTTATTATTTCTGAACGATTATGGAATATTTTCGGAATAATATTATTTGAATGAACAATTTAAAATTATGAGCGTTTAAAGTTGACAAGTGTTGAATTTAAGCATCATTGTACTACGCTGATTCAAAAAACGTTTTTCGAGCTACAGGAAAAACTTTTTTCTCAAATTGGTATTTTATTGGCTCAAGCAGTTTTCTTTCGAAAAATTTTAGTACGTAAAGTAAAATTGAACGCATGCAAATATTTTTCTGACTGAATCTTCCATAGAAAGAATATATTAATTATTTTTTAAACAATTTGAGTTGGTTTAAACCATAAGAATAGTATTTGATGAATTTAACATAATATTGAATGATTTTAAAGAGTGTAAAATTCTTCTGAAACCTTTATGTCATAGTTTAAACAATTGATTATGGTTTTTTTTCCTTCAAATTTCATATAGATGGCTTTCTTCTTTTTTGGTATACTATTAAGTAAATTATAAGTCATAATAAAATTCAAAATACAACAGTTAATTTATTATTGCATTCTTCATATTTTTACTATCTGGATCACGATTATATTATGAAAAAAGTACATTCATTAATAAAAACTATGATTCAAGTTTCAACATTTTCTTCGAACAACGTTTTTGAGGACGAAGTGCGGTATTTTATGGTAATGAGTTCTATATCACTATATACAGTCGGAAAAATAATTATGTGTATTCTATTTTCTAATTTTTTTTTAATTGTTCGAAGAAAACTGCTTGAGCAAATAAAAATTGTTTAGACATCAGAAAAAATATATCAAATTCATGCAATTATTCAATACCAATCTCTGGTTCATTTTTGAGACATTTTTGAAATAAGCAAAATTAATTGTTTAAACAATTACATTATGCGTTAAAAATGTTTACTACAAACGATGATTAACTATTATATTTTATTAGGAAAATAGGATTTTTTTACATATTTTAAGAAAAAAATAATTGAAATAAGTTCCATTTATTTTAACAATTATAAATTATTTAAAAATTCGTACAGGATATTCAGATGGTCTGTTAGTAATTATCTGTATAAAAAAAGATGACAGAAAATACTGAAAATTAACAATAATAAGTGCCCGG
This sequence comes from Belonocnema kinseyi, assembly GCF_010883055.1. Taxonomy (NCBI): domain Eukaryota; kingdom Metazoa; phylum Arthropoda; class Insecta; order Hymenoptera; family Cynipidae; genus Belonocnema; species Belonocnema kinseyi. The sequence goes on from NC_046658.1 coordinate 41,748,565, forward strand.
TGGCACGTGTTGATATTTGAGCTACGAACAAAAATCACGAATTTTCTTTCTTCAGAGATAGAAAATGATGTGTGTGGGGGGGGGGGGGTACCCTGGAGAGTGAAAAATATGTGCAATGTATTTTTGGGCTACCCTGTTATACCATTTTCAATTTAAATCTTTCATAGTTAAACAATTTTAAATTGTTGATGTTAGGAATCGAATACTTATATGCTGAATCTTCTAAAATTATGAAGGTGCATTTCAGATTAGAAGGAACAATTTTTACATTAATATTTTCTTGCTTAACATTCAAGTCTTCCTAAAAGTGTGCAACTAAAAAATCAAAGAATTTTCCATTCGTGATCGTTATAATTGAACCGCCGCATCGTATAAGGGTGTATAGAATTATTCTGCAGCTTTTAGTTGGCCCCTAATCTTTATTTTATTTTTTTAATTAACATTTTTTGTTTTGAAACATCCTTATAGGAAATTCTATATTGCGCATTGTTTTTTTTCCTATTCTTAGTCACGATTCATCCGACGACGTATCTTCCGATGAAGATTCGAATTAAGTGAAAATATTAATTCTTATTGTTATATGTGACCCATTCGGATTCTCGAGTCAATATTTTGTTACAAAAAGTAAATATATTTATTACGAATATTTTCTTGGTATTTACACGCATAAAATTATAATTTTTGTTATCATTTTAATTAACGATCACTTTATTTTGATGACCTATGATGAAAAATATAAGTTTTTACATTTAGACTTTCAGGAAAGAGCTACTACGGCTCGCCTTTCTCAGAGTCGCCACTAAGTCCTACATTCACGGCCTCGCCGCACGTTGAGTAAAAGCATGTAAACATCACTGTTTTTCAGCAGCTGGTCCAATTGAAGTGAAATTCAAAAAAAAAAAACTTATCTGAACCCTAATAAATTTCATCCGCTTGCAGTTTATTCTAGCTTAAAGTTTCGTCGATAGACTTTGCGATTGAAAATATTCAAATGTTATTTATTAAACTGTTGAGAAAACAAAATTAACTTTTTTAAATACAAATAAATATTTATTTTGATTTTCATAATAGTCTTAGCTTCCTACCTTATCAACACTTTTCTTGTTTCCTAACTTATTTCCACACGAAGCGCAACATCGGGTTGAAAATTTAATATAATAAATATAAGCATTTAGAAAGGTGGGTCTGGTCCTAAATTTTAATAATTATTAATAAAGTAAAAAAATATTTACAAAAAAAACTTCACAATTATAAAAATTTAGGGTCAGACCCTCCTTTCTTAGTGCTTTTTATTTGTAAAAATAAGTTAGGAAATACAAATAGTGTTAGAAAGGTAGGAATCTATGTTTCAAAACAAAAAAATTTAATTTTTCAAAAATATCGATCGGGGGCAACTTAAATCTGCAGAATAATTTTATACTCCCTTATACGATGCGGCGGTTCAATTGGACTGCACACGAAATGGAAGAAATTAATATATAAATTTCAAAAATTGGACCATTTTTGACTAAAACCACTCCAAGTAATACTGTTTTAATTGTCTACTAATTTAAAAACTTTCTGGTTTAATATTAAAGTTTTCAATTGAATAATTTCACATTCTAAATTTATAAACGTGTTGATAGCTTCCGATTTGGAAATATATAATGTTGAACGTTTTTGATTTGAGACCGTTTAATTTTGAACGCTTCAATTCTGTATATAATTGAACGTTTGAATTGGAAATTGTTCAATTTTGAATGTTTTCAATTTTTAACACTTAAAATTTGGAATTATTATGTATTATACTTTAAATTATAAATTTTTTAGTTTTTGTTATGTATTTATTTTTATTGTAGTTATTATTATATATTGTAAATTTTGTAAAAATTAAATCGTCAAATGAACGGGAATTTTTTCGTGTGTCTTGAGTGGCCATCCTGTAATTTATATACTATTTGCTGTTAATTATATTTTTGTAGTCGATCTTTAGTACCAGAAAATGCGGGCTCTAGTTTTAATTTTTGGCTTTGCTCTTTTCGTCTTTTACGTTCACTTTTCAAGCTGTTTTTTTTTATTTAAAAAATGTATTTCATGTTGTACATTAGTCATATCACTGGCGTTGCTTTGGGCTGATCAGCACTGCTAGTGCTAGACGTTGTAATGGTCCGTACGATAATCCAAATGAAGATCCTGTAGATATTTGCAAGTGTATTTTTGTTTGGAAATTATTTTCTTTTTAAGTATTAAAGATTATATTCGAAACTTTAAAAATATATTTTTAAAGAAAGTTCGCTTGCCTATATCTGTCATATGTAAATTGAGAAAAGAGGTTTTTTTGGCATTAGGAAATATTCAGTTGCACAACACGCTTTGCCAAGAAGTTTGCATGGTTAAATTTAACGTTTAGATCATGAAAAATACTATTGATTGCTGTTTGAAATTTAAAAATAATTTGCTGGATATTTTTGTTCCAATGCAATATATCTGTGTGGCAATTAACTGCTTTTTTTCCTTATGAAAAGTATGAGTTCGTTCAATTTGTGACTTAAATCACAAATCTCTGGCAGGAAACGACTATGACACGGCTTTAGACTCTCACTTTGTAGGTGCTGATGTGCACTTAAGACTTAAAGAAAGTGCTTCCAAAGCAAAGAGATTCATGTTAGTCTTAGTAGTTTTTAATATTTATTTGATTTTACTTGTTATCGTGAAGACACCGATCGATTCATTGTGTTATCACTTTCACATTGCTCTTCTAGCAATGCTTTTTTTTATGATTTCATTATAATTTCACAAACACGAGGCACAAAAGCCAAATTATTATTTTTTTTTAATTACATTAACCCTTTTTATTGGTAATATAATTTTGCAGATCAAGAGACCGCTCAAAGTCGAAATCTAAGTCCAAATCCAGATCTCGTTCTAGGTCCAAGGCTGAGAGGTCAAAGTCGAGGTCGCAGTCGAAGTCCAAAGCGAAGTCGCCCTCAAAGTGAGTTACTTATAGTTTTGAAATTTCAGCGTGAAATAGAAAAGGAAAGACGAAAGCGAGTATTTTCTACATTTGTTAACGTTGTTGTCTCTTGCTTATTTTTGAAGGGAAAGATCCAGCAGGGAACGTTCCAGAGGGGATAGATCGAGATCTCGATCGCTGAGCAAGCACAGCAAGAGCCGTAGTCGTTCGCATTCGCCTATGAATGGTGATAAATCACCAGATTCGAAGCAGAAGGACGATTGAGCATTAAAAGATGTGAAAGTGGTTCTAAATACGGATTAAGGTCATTTTCTTTATTTCTTTTTTTTATCTATATTGATTACATCCAAGAAGCCAAATTCGTCTCTAATTTTGGTTGATGAATTAGGGTAATGAATTTCCATCAAGCAATATTCATCTTACACTTTCATATAGAATATGTTTCATCTCATCACATCTTAATTTGATTGTTCTGAAATTATGAATACTTTTAAATGAAATTCATATTGCACCGAATTCGATGCTCCTGGCTAAGTTTAATATAGTCTGTTAGTTGGATTATTCTTAATTCAACACTCGAGAGACCTACTTGTACGAGCCGCACGCATTTAGATATTTAAGGTTTTCTCAACCTTAAACGGACTCTACACAGTTTTTGATGTAACGCCGTAATCATAGGAATTCCCCTTGGCTGGCTTTTTGTATATATTCCAGATAACTACAATACTTTAAGGGATATTAATATGTGATGTGTATTAAATTTAGTGGTAAGTCTTAATAATAAAGACACCCTAATGTGTATACGATTTTTTTATTGTTTCTGATTTGTATGCTTCTAACTTTAATTTAACTTTAAAACCATTCCAAATTTGCATCCGACCTTTTTTCTTAAATGATGTTAGGAAAGTGCATACAGTATAATCAATTTCATTGGAAATTTTTGTTTGATTATTCAAAGTAATGCCAACGCGTAATACGAAAATCTTTTGTTTACAAAATTTTCCTCTGACAATATTTATTTTTAAGCGTACATTTTTAATTTAAAGAATATTCACAATGAAAAATTAAAAGCTTTTGAAGTTAAAATTTAAAAAAAAAACATTTATTTCATCAACTTGAAATAGAAAAAAAAATTTTTTTTTTAATGGATTTAATTTGACAAACCGATTCTAAACTCGTTAAAAATTTAAGAATTTCCAGATTTTAACGTAAAAAATTAAACTGTTTCAATCCGAAAGTCTTAGTCAATAAAAAAAAGGTAAACGTCTGATTTAGACTTTATAAACTATTATCAAAATAAAAATAACTTCATAATAATTTATTCATAATTAAAGACTTATGAAATTTAAAATATGTTTTATTGGTTAAATATTTATAGTCGCATCAGCTGGCAGGGTCATCAGCGAATGTACTGTAAGGTTAATTATAAACTATGGGGTAGTATACCAAGGGACAGAAGCGAAGCTCTCTAAAAGGACGTCCAGCCTCGCTTCCTGCTTTTGAGAATCTAACCCGCGCCAGCGTGGCTGCCAAGGCTGTAGTGTTGGAACATAGGACAATCACTAACCATCTGAGCCACGATGAATCCCTAATTCAAAATATTGTTTCGGTCTAAAATATTGCAATCGAACCTATTTAATTTAAAATTAAAAAGAATAATTATTCAATATTCGACTGTTTATTAAAGGCGAGTAAATTTAAACTAAATATTTAAAAGTAAACAATTTGAAACTGAATTGTTTTACACAAAAATTTAATTGTATTTAAACAATGTATAATTTGTAATTTAAATTGTAGAATTTTGATGTATAAAGAACAACTTAACACTGATTATTTTTAGAAAAAATTGGAAGTAATTTGAAGAGATTTCGAAGTTTTAAAAAGATTCCAAATTAATCTCAAAGTTGTATTGATTTAAAATAATTCAAGCGAAGTGTGTTTAACGACAAAATTCGACTATTCGCACCGAAATTTCGATGCAAATACCCGTAGATTTTTGCAGATTTCAAACAAAAGAATGAAAGCATTATCAGGAAAATTACATTACAATCACATCAGCATTTCCAGCAAAATTAAAAATTATTTTTTATTTCGATAGATTATAGTATAGAGATATATAGTATACTCACTTCGTTTAAATAATTTTAAATCATTTCAAGATTTTAATTAATTTTGTAGCTTTTTAATATTTCAAAACATCGTAAAATTACTCAAATTTGTTCAATTGTTACTTATACATCAAATTTTAAGGTCGATTTTTTTTAATTGCAGAATTTTCGAAAAAGTGTAGAAAAATTCAATTAATTTTAAAATATATTTAGAAGTTATGGAAAAAATTCAAAAAATAATTTTAAGTTTAAATAACTTAGATTATCAAGATTTTGAAATAAAATGTTGAAGTTTTCCAAGGATGCTTAAACTATTTAAAATGAAAATAATTAATTTATAATTTAACAAGTTTTAGTTAAAAAAATTTAATTTTTCAATTATTAATGTTTCCAACTTAAAATGTCCTGAAGTAATATAATTTTGAGTTTTAAAGCACATTGATTGATTTTTTCATTTTTAGCATTGAAAATTATAACGTGGACTAATATTTTTGGAACTGCATCTGAATCTTTGAACACTATAAAGGTTAAAAAGTTGTAATTTGACAGTTTGTCTGCTTCTCATTTAAAATTGTTGAATTGAAAAGTGTCAGTACTTCCCATTTAATACGTGTAAATTATCCAATAGTTTCACTTTAAGTGCTTTAATTTGTAGTTCATTTTCTATAGTTTCAAATGGAAAAATGTTTAGCTTAATATTTTGCATTTTTAATCGTATTATCCGTGAAAAATGTTTGAGAACTGAAAAAAAAACAGGAAATCTATTTATTTGATTAAAACGACTAACCTATATAAGATATCTAGAGCTGAGTTGCGAAAAGCAAGAAATTGTATAACTTTAAAGCTTGAAAGAGTCAGAAAATGACAATTGTAAGTTGTCTAATTTATTTAAAATTGAATATTTTCATAGTTCAGATTAATAATTTCAAATATTTTAATTCTACAATATTAAGGGTATGTGACACAGCCAAATGCCTATATTACCGTCCTCACTTTATCAGTTCACAGAATATTTTTTTGAACTTCACTGAAAATTATTTCATCTTTTTTCTAAACCTCAACATTTAGTGAACGTTCGAACTTTTTTATGCATAAAATATCGATCTCAAACTTTGAGAAATGCAAGAGCCGAAAGAAAACTACGTTAAAAGTACAAAGTTTAATAATAAAAGATGTAAAAAAAAAAGATTTGAACTAAACCTTATCCGGCATACAACAAAGGACTCGCGACGATGAAATTGATAGTTGAAATTTTTTTTACATCTTTTATTATTAAACTTTGTACTTTAACATAGTTTTCAAGAAAACCTGAAACTTCTATATATTCTATAACACCTAAAAAAGAAGTTTGTGAATTCGGTGCCAATTTTTTGTTTGTTTTGTTTAATCCGGTATTTTTTCAAAATAATGTTGATAGGTAACTTTCAAGGTAACAAAATGACAACTGTTGTTCTAGAAATCAAGTAAAACAAATTTTGGTTTTTCTCAAAAAATATGCGAGATACTGGAAGTCATAATTCTTCCTTTCAACGACTTCTACAAAAGGTTCCTTTCCATTTTTCGATATTTTGTACCGCTTTCCAAGAATTTTTTTTCACAAATCTGTCATTGTAAGATATCAAAGAATGGAAGTGAAGCTTTTTGTAGAACTCTTCAAAGGGAACAATTTTGCTTGTAGACTTGTATCTATCTCGGATATTTAAAAAAATAATATAATTGTCCGAAACACTTTGTGACATGATATAAAATCAGAGGTATCTAAGTGGATCTTTTGAAAAAGATCCGATCAATTCAAATAAGCGAAAATCCAGTGAAATCTCTTAAACTATTCCGAAATCGTGAGCGAGTCAGCAGGGGTCAACGAGAGCTGTGAGCTATCTCGAGCAATCAAAGAGGACGGTGTCTGTGCATTCAGTGTGCGACTGTTTGTTTCGTCGCATCGCACGGCCCTGTACAGTTTATGTACGCAGCAAGCAGGGAGTGTGCGTATTATCGTTGACTAGTCAAACTTGTGCATATAAAAAGTCGCCATAATTTTTGCACCATTAGTAGGATGCCCGTTTATTCCCAGGAAAAAATGTCGGTCATTTCAAATTTTTAAAAATATTCTCTTGAGGGCATGTGACACAGCCAAATACCTATATTATCGACCTCACTTTATCAGCTCACTGAATATTTTTTTGAACCTAAGAACTTTTTTTGTAAATAAAATATTGAGCTGAAACTTTGGAAAATGTATTAGAGTACAATAAAGTACGTTTAGGTACTGCATTTTGGTATGTACTCTACTGAAAATTATTTCATCTTTTTTCTGGACCTCGACATTTTTTGAACGTTCACTAAATGTTGAGGTTTAGAAAAAAGATGAAATAATTTTCAGTAAAGTTCAAAAAAATATTCAGTGAACTGATAAAGAGAGGTCGGCAATATAGGTATTTAGCTGTGTCACATGCCCTTAAAATTAATTATTCAGAATAAAAAATCACATTCAATTTTTTTTCGAAAATCTTAATAATTTTTTTTATCCTTGTTAAGCCTTTTTAAATGCTTAAAACCTTATACATTTTTTGTTTAAAATCTTACAAAATCAAATTTAAATCCTTTCAGGTTTTAAATTATTTTTCAGTCATCGAATTTTTCTAAATTAATAATTAGTTTATTTTCATTTGGTCATCAACTTTTTTTTATCATTTCAAATATTCAAATAATATATAATTTTGACAGGAATTTCGAGCAATTCTTTTTATTATCTTAAAACATTTTGAAATCATTAAATGGAATCATGAAATTCTATTGTAATCTTCACAAATTTGTATTTTGTTTTAAATTCTTTGAAATCTTTTAAAGTTTTAAATGAATTTGCAATATTTTCAAAACTTCTAAATATCTCTTAAACTTACGCGAATATAAGCTAAATGTAATCAGAAAAGTTGAAACTTTTATGGATTCAAAATTTTGATTTTTTGCCAAAACTTTAGTGCCCGAGAGTTTATTAATTTCACCTCAATTATATGGAGAAGGGTCTGCGAAAAATATTGTATGTAAAATATTTTTTTATGCTAATAAAATATTTTTGTCTTATTTCAATAATATATTATTTATTTTATAAAATTTATGCAAGAATAACGCATTACATATTTTACAGTCTCTGCTGCTACTTAAGCTTTGTTCACTGCCATTTTAAATAATGTTAATATTTTGTATGGGTTATGAAAACTAAATTAGAATATGCGAAGAAAAATCTAAAATATTCAAGTTTAAAAGTAATTCAATTGAAAAAATGTCAATTAGGATAAAGA
>NC_046658.1:41757024-41758110 GCF_010883055.1 Belonocnema kinseyi
GCGCGCGCAACCCAGGCATTTATATCGTCTCCTACCATATTCACACGACATAGACGTATCATAGTATTGGACCACGTCTCGTTTCAGATCTGGGATCACTGTGTCAGGAGCTGAGTCATGCATGTGTGACACACTATCCCCAGTTATCCGCTTCTACCATGCTTCACATCCTACATCCTAGCCAAACGTACCTGGATATATGCATAATATTGTAGGATATAAAGTACTGTCTACTGTGTTTGGTTAATAATGAAGACATTTTTTTTCACTTTTTTATTTCATGAAAAGGTAGTATCTACCTATGTCATTCCATCTCCCGCTATTCGTACAGAAATTTCGGTACACGGTCTCAAACAAATTTCAGAGCACGTTAAATATCTGAGTAATGTCAGAGAGTATAATATATATTTTTGTAATACTATTTGAATATAAACATTGAAGTGAGTCATAATACTCATAATGATTAACGTTTATAATTGTTTGTTCTTTTTAATGATACGTATATAAATAAAGGAAAAGCGTATGAGGGGAAGGGGGTGTTTCAAATCTCTAAAATAATATTCATTTGCTCCTCAAATATTAATGCTGAAATGGTGGCTGTTTTTTGAAGAATTGAATTCGTTTTTTTTCCAAGAATAAGCAAGATGTGGAAAAAAATCTGATAGTCAAATGGCAATTTTGAGGGGCCATTCACTTTGAAACCAGATGAATCTTTACCGACGATTGCATTTGCTTTCATATGAGTTAATTGCATATGATTTCAGACGATTGCTTCTTTCTTGTAAGCTAAATGTGATATAAATAGCGACATGTCACTAATTTCAATGAATGCTCTTTGAAAGTCCATTGACTGCAGTCGACTCCCATATAGACCTGTAGAGTCGCAATGACTGCTCTCGACTCCTTCTGATTCTATCTGATTTCACGCTGACTGTTCAATAATTGTGGGTCCGGATGCAATAAGGGCACATAAATTTTTTCGTTCGAAAACGAAGTCCCCTGGAGGCTTTAGAAAAAATTTTCGAATTTTAATTTTCAAAAGATATATATGGATGTAAAATTTGATTTCGCATCTTTTTTTCTTAA
>NC_046658.1:41758210-41779486 GCF_010883055.1 Belonocnema kinseyi
GCGCGCGCAACCCAGGCATTTATATCGTCTCCTACCATATTCACACGACATAGACGTATCATAGTATTGGACCACGTCTCGTTTCAGATCTGGGATCACTGTCCTGACAACATTTGGGCACATGGGGCACAGATAAAGTCATGACAAGTTATGGTAGGGGAAACGACGCAGACGCCATTTTCTGATTGGTCATAAAGCCCTAGCGGCCAAGAACGAAAGAAGGAAGGGAAACAGAGAAACCGTTCGTTCCATCGTTCGCCGGATTGCACAAACCAAGCAAACAAGCGTATTCAGTATTCTGTGCTGTCCAGTTCGGAGTGTTTCAGTGACCGTCCCTAGTAACAACTGAGGTCAGTGTCTTCTATATTTACAAATGCACAAATGCCGGTATAGTTATTAAATACTATCAAAGTACAATCTCGATTTTCTGATTCTTTGCGAAAAAACGCAAAACTCTGATCCTGCATCCAGGAATTTTTCCTCATGGGGAACGAATACGTTTTTTAGGAAAGATGATTTTTTAAAATCTTTTTGAGCCCATTGAAAGGAGTTTCAGTTTAATAATTATAAATTCAGGAGTGCATTATTGAAAGGTGTTATAAAAAGTATTCCAAAGGATAAACTAATTTAAAGGGCCGTTTGAGGTGCGATGTATATATCAAAAATGTATATAAAACCATTTCCAGCCGTTGGAAGGGTGCGGCCAGTATTCAAACTTGCTCGTAATGATTTATCCTAATCTTTGCATACAAACTTTGAAGTCCTTTGTGTTTCTTCTGCAATTTATAGATGTTTTTTGTTGAGATTACTGGTTATACACACTGTATATTTATACTTGCTTGATTTGACATCTTTAACATGTTCAATTTCACCAGGATATATCAGGTTCATTATTTTAAGGATTCTTGTTGCAGACAAATAATTTTTTGAGTAGTTATAAAAAGAAGTTTTTAATTAGTATACTTTGTTTTGGGCAAATTCAGTTTTTTTGTTTGATTATTTTTGTATTTATTTTAGAAACACTAAGTGAAGAGTTAAAAAATAGATGAATATATGATATCTGTGTTTTTTTAATAATTAAATTTTCCTATAGCTCAAATTATAAACCCTACCCTACTGCTATGGACGAGTCATTTTTTCTCTCTTTCAAAATTCTCTTAAACTTATTTTTTTTTGTATTTATGGCATCTTTTAAGAAATATTTGAACTTGTGCGATTTAAAATTACAAAGTTCATAATTCACAAATCTCAATTTAAAAACCTTAATAGTTAAACATTTTTCAATTCAAAACGAAAACGGACAGCTTTGAGTCTAAAATGATTTAATTGGAAGAATTTGTACTTGAATGATTCGTAATCAAACAATTTCGAAATTAAGTATCTAAAATTCAACTATGAAGAATTCAGCATAAGAAAAATATTTTAATGATTGAAGGTGTAAGAATTAAAAAATTAATCATTCTAATGGAAGATTTCAACATTTTACATTTAATTTTCAAACGTTTGAAATGGTTATTTCAGCTTGTCATTAATTATGTGAAAATATACCAAATAATTACCTTCAGTCATTCCAGATTAAATTGTTTACACTTAAAAAAATGAAATTGACCTTTATAATAAATTTGCAAGTTTATTTTGTAATTTAAACATTTTAAAACAAGATTCTTTGAAATTTTAACTTAATAAGGTACAACTTCGCCAGTTTTTGTGATACATTTTATATAATAGCTGTTGTATGAAATTTATAAACCAATCAGTGGATTTTAATGTGTACATAATACTCATTTATTTATCGTAGCTTTCCAAAAACTATATTTTTTTATTATTAACTGCAGTTGTTCAAACAAGTTATATCAACCAATAGTAGTTTCTTGATTCATTTTAATATTCTAATTATAATTAAAAAATGTATTCTTTAAAATTATTTGCCTGTTCCAACTTCCCGTATAAAGTTAAGACGAGTAATCACATTGTTCCGGAGATTCTTTTTTTTTACGTCTGTACGTGACGAAATGAATCACATTCGTTAGAAAGTTCTTAAAATGCAGGTGCGCATTATCTGAGTCATACATTAACTGACAAAATATGTGTATCTAAGAAAAAAACGAATGTACTTAATCCTTCGAATTCTGAACGAAAAAAGTAATGATTATAATGATTAATAGATGCTTTCCACATTTGGAACTTTTAAAATTTGCTTTTTAAAATATTAACAGAAAGGGCTTATACTTTCACTAGAATTATACGTAAGGGCGTGGTTTTGACAGCTGCATTTGAAAACGTGCGTGGAATGCAAAAAGCTTTTCTTGACATGTAGAAGTGCATAAATAAAAAACTTGCGAGTGCAATCGCGAATTTAAAATACCAACGAGCGAAAAGATATTTCACATACTAAATATAATGTAAAACTCTCAGTAGAATGGAAAAAATTGTATTTAACTAGAAAAAAATATATAAATGGAATTCGCATTCTGCAAAAATTAATTTAAGTATATTATGCTTTGGAACATTTTTAAATATAATATAAATTTGACAGCATTTAAGAAAAGTAAAATAAGTATGAAATATTTGTCTTGAGATGAAATCTGCCACTCCATACATGGTTCAAGCTTCAAAGCTAAAAACTAAGATTGCACTAAAAGATTTATTTTCGTAAAATGACAGTGTCATTCATTTTTCTAATTTAACCAACTACTTTAAAATCAATTAAGGGGATTCTTCAAAGTGCGTTAAGCTAACGGTGACACATTCCATATTAAAATTGCTGAAATGCAAGTGGGTACCCAGGTAAAAAGTTAGATATAGTTTATCATATAGTGGTCAAGAGAATTATATTTTTAATTTGTTTTATACATTTTTCTGTATAAAACAAAGGAAAAATATCAGTGTTTTTTTCTCTATATATAAACTATATATAAATTTTTCACCTGTGTAAAATTAACAAATGGAAATGTTTCATGTAATGAAATAAGCCTCATCTATAGCGTGCAGATGATTATTAATATCTACTCAGTAATTTCCTGATATGTGTAGTCTTATGAGAAACAGAAATAGTTAAGATTACCTCATTACAAATTTGTGTAATTTAAACACTGAAGTATTAGATCAAATAATAGTCTCATTAAAATATAAGTCAACTAAAGTGCCTAGAAAACAATTTAAACTAATGTACTCTTTAGTTTATATTTTATTCAAAAAAATTACTTCCAAATATTTAACTATTATATGATTCATGAAGTATATCGGAAAATATATTCTATATAGATTTTAATATTTATTTCTGTTGCCAAAAATGTATTTCAAAATCTAAATGTCTTTATATTCATCTGAGCCCTTTCCATCACCTTCTGTCAATATTTTATAGAATTCATGTGTACGAGGGGTGTTGACTGTCAGAGATGAAAAATTTCTTGCTTATGATGAAACGTTTCAGGACATCGATTTCCTACTGAAATTTAATTAATAATCTGTCAAAAGATGACATTACATTTTCAGTTTTATAAATTGAATCAATTCAACATTTTTTATTCTTTATTTAAATCTTCCAAATTTGGAAGATAACTTTGATGTCTCTATTTTGTAAATTTGAAAGCTTAAGATTTTGAAATTTGCAAAAGCTTTTGAATTTGAAAGTCACTAGGTTTAGTTATTTAAACATGCATATGACTTTTAAATTGTATATTTCAATTTAAAGGCCCGAATGCTTTCAAATGTTTACTTCAAAACTTCAATGCTTTTGAAATAAAAAATGTACCTATTTGATATAAATTGCGGGTCACCCTTTAGTAGCGGGCCTGTACCTATATTTCTCGCCGGAGAATATTAAATAATAAAATTAATATTATTAGTGTCACGCATTCAGCTATCATATTGCAACACTGAAATTGTATTTTTTATTTAAAGAAAATGACAAGAAACCATATTTCGTAGAATTCCACATCTGACTTTCCCTTGATTCACATTGAACTCATTTCACTAAACTTACATTTTCAAAAAACCGCCCGTCTCGATTACATGGCAGCCCTAGGCTATAGTTTACATTAGTCTATTGGTTAAGCTGACCCTGCACTTACCTAAAGCTTCTTCACTCTCCAAATTTAAAAACCCTGTCTATTAATTTTTCATTCTATGAAAAATAAAAATTTCATTGGAAAAATCACTTCTACTTGGAGTTTGGCTTGATGTTAGAATTGAAAAATAAAATATTTTTCCAAGCCTTTTTGAATTTTATCCGATATTTTATAGAATTGTACTTTTACAAATGTCTGCCGATAATAAATTTACAATCTCGTCTGTCGTCCATCATCAGTTAGCATTCGGGTTGCTTACGTGTCCTCACTTAGATAGGCAAAAAGAGAACTTGTAGACCTCATAAATTATACGCATCAATTTGCGTTCGTGAGACGCATTTAGATGCGGAATTTATATATTTCGATTTTTCGCCGCTCTTGAAATCATAAGGATGTCCTCGACATTGGCTTAGCCATGATCGATGACCCTGAACCAGCGGATATTTTTTTTTAACGAAGACAGGCGCAAAAAGAGGTTGTTCAGTGTTCACGGAACCACCCTTCCTACCAATTTCTACTACCCTCGACCCCTGGAGCTGCAATGCCAATCGATGAAACCGTCTGCTACAAGCCGGCCGGCCGCTCCCTTGGGTTACCATGCCCTAGTCCTATACTTACTCTATATCTATAGTATTATATTGATGTATATTATATATTATATTCACCAACGCAACCTCAGACAAAATACGCCAAATAGTAGTTTTTGTTCAAGTTTGCTTTTTTTACTTCTCAAAAGGACTTTCTGATAGGTTTTGTCAGTTGTTAATCATCCACTGAGTGTGCCACCGCACAATGGGCTGGTTTGGGAATTTACTGATCGTAATTAACTACAGCCAACATTTCTTAACAGATTACAACTTTTTTTATTAGAAATGCTCCTAATTAGTCATAAGAAGATCACTAATCTGGTTTTTTTTTAAAATCAGTTCTATGAAATTAATTATTTAAACAAATAGAACGTCAAAATTAGACATTTTACAATTATGATTTTTTTCCTGAGAAGAAAAAAGCGAAATGAAAGTACATATATTTTAGGAACATGAGCTTTTGTTTGATATTTAACCGAATTGTTATAAACAATTACTTAGATGCGGTGATAACCCCAGAAAAGTTTTTAAAAAAAAATTCTAAATCGCCCACATAAGTAATGTTCATAATAAACAATTATTCATGACTAAACAATTAATATATTTATAAACATTTAAATGAAAAAATGGTAAATTTTTTGATTTTGTCCATATTACGGTTTTCGCTCATCAAACCACTTTCAGATCAATTCTAAATTATTGTTTGTAAACCCAGAAATACTTAAATGTTATGATTTGTTATCGCTAATAACAATATCAGAAACAAATATTGAATTTAGCATTTTTCAACGGAAAAAATGATTATTTATACAAAATTATGTTGCAGGTAGTACACTTAGAGAACATATTGAGTTGATTCAACAAAAAAATTAATTCAGATTAATTATTTATTTTAGCATGTTTAGTTGATTCAACTAAATAAATGTATTGAGCGAAAGATATAATTTATTAGAGAATTATTTGTTTATAGTAACGAGATAATTTGGTTGTTTCAACCAAATACTTCCATTAACTACACTAAACATACCGAAACAGATAAAGTCAGCCCACGCTGGTAGACTGTTTGCGCACCGAAAAGTTTCGAAAAGATCATCGTGCGTCATGAATGTTAGTTTAGTACAAACTTTAGTTCGCAAGGTGTAGTTTAGTTCCCCGGTGCAGGCAATATAACCTAAAAATCCATAATTGATGAAAGAACCCCAAACAAATGTGTGGCAAAAGTCTCCCTGTCAGATTTGGTTAAAGTTCGGTTTTCTGGTGCTACACGTAATGCTTATCAAAACTTTTAATCAATCAGAAGGGCTTTTTCCATACATTTTGTAGGTATGGCCGTTGATACGACGGTTGTTGATTCAAACAAAATATTTGTTTGGATCTACCCAAATATTTGGTTGTATCAACAATGGTGTAATGATCCGCCAATCAAGTTTACAATTAACTCGCAATTGTCATTTTTATTAACAATATCATAAACAAATATTAAATTTAGCATTTTTCGATGCAAAACATTATTTTTTTCTACTAAACCAAGTTACAGGTAGCTCAATGGTATAATGTTTCGTCAAGGAAGTGTGCCCTCAATCATTATTTTTATTGACAAATTATGGAATAAATAGTAAGCTATAGCTATTTTATGCCTGGATAAGCGTTTTTTTATTATATTATGTTACTGATTACAATTAAGAACTAATAATAAAAACAGACTAGGGGGCGCAGAAGCAGAATTAGACAACAGTCGGGAGAAAATGTTGAATTTTAGCATTATTGATTATTAATCACATTAAATTATAGAATGCACTCCTACTCTTTTCCGAGGGCCGCCGCCCTCAGTATGTTATTATTTATTATTAATTATAATCAATAGTATGAATTACTTTTGATGATAAGTAGCACTAAAAAGATTCATGAAAAAAGCAACAACGTGTCCCAGTCCCAAGTGTCCGAACTTACATGGCTGTATAAAAATAGAAAAAATAAATTGAAAATTCCTTTTGCAAAAATCATTTGAAGTTTTAGTTTTCGAGTGATAAAATAGTTAAGACGGACCCATCAGGGGCACGGTATAAACAGTCGTGCGTGCGTGAGCGGGAGCACAATGTAGTGTAGTGACCGCTGTAGCGCTTGCTTCAATAACACTACGTTAGACTCCCTAGCACGCACGAGCTCCTGATTGGTATATCTATAGCTTAAATATTTTATAAAACTAAAACTTCAACTGATTTTTGGTAAAGAAATTTTCGATTTATTCATTAAATTTTTATACATATTTATTAGTCCGTCCACTTGAGCCTGGAACCTATAATTGAAAATATATACAGTAATATGTAATTACATAATTATATTATAATTAATTATGTTATCTCTATTTTCTTTCTTTTTTCTTCTATTGAACTATCTGCAAGATAAATATATTATAAAAATATATTTATAAAAATAGTTATTTTCAATTTATGATAATATAATTAATAACAATTGGGCTGAGTCATAAATAAAATTTTTTTGTTCGTTAAGTATATGTACTTTCATTCTGTTACATAACGCTTTTATTTCTCTTTTTCTTCAAAGAAAAACATAATATTGGAAAAATTAATAAGCTTGACAAAATAAAATTCAAAAGTCAGACTATTTTGTTCTCAATGATGACCTTACGAGCTTAAATGTGACTTGATATCACATAAAATAATATGCAATTGGCTGAATTCGTATTTTGTAATTCTTTAAAATGGCTACCATTTCCATGTCAAATTTAACAGTTTGAAGAATTTACAATTGTTGAGTTTTTAATTCATTGTAAAATTGCTTAATTTTTAAGGCTTAAACTTGAAAAATTTAATTTTTAGGTTTATATATTTTTTTATTATTTGGAACGTCATTCATAATTGGAAAATGTACCATTTTGAATTTAAGCCTGTCAGCAAGTTATTTTAAATTAGCAGCGTTTTCAATTAAACAAATGTAAATTTAAACGGCTTTTGAAACCATTTTCAATTGAAATTCTTCATTCTTAAATAATTTTCAATTGAAGACTTTAAAATTTGTTTAAAAATCAGGCAATGTCTATGGTTATGGAATTTCCCGTTTATTTGGCAGTTCGTAAAAATTAAAGCTTTTTTATTACTTGAGCAATGATAAATTCACTGCGTTCAAAATCGCGCATATACTCACAGGATATTGCATTTTTGATGATTGGACAGTTTCAAATTAGAAGTCCTTAAAATTGTAGAGGTTTTAATTGAAGCATTTTAAAACTGTATGACATAAAATTTGAATTTTTTAAAACTGTATTCATCCCAATTGAAAACCTTTAAAGTTCAATGTAATTCAATTGAAAACGTTAAAACATTGAATAAACTAGATTCAAAATTGAGACAATTTCGATGGTTGAATCTTGAACAATTTAAAATGAGATTTACAATATTGAAATTCGTTCAATTTTCATTACTTCTTCATTTGAAGACCTCAAAATAAAAAATCTGCCCGCCTAGGGCGCGCGACGGTTGAATCTCGCGCTTCGCGCTCGATAATAGGTTACCTCGCGCTTCGCGCTCGATAATAGGTTACCTCGCGCTTCGCGCTCGGATATTTATTCTTTACATTTGGAATGCTTGAAAAAAACGTTATCAAAAGATCTCTTTTAGATGGCAGTATTTATATGCGTCATCATATTCTGAATTGTCTACTTAATTAAGTGTAGTTAAAGATTAAGTTTCCCAAAGCTCTGTAGGCTTTTAGGTACACATTCTCATCATGATACTCGCGCTGCGCGCTCGATTTCCGACAGACATTTGTAAACAGGTTTTCTTGGATTTTTGTTCTCGTAACTTTCGTCGTTTTTCCACACATTTTTTTTTATTTTCCTTTTTCAAAGTTATTTTTCACGAATAAAAAAAAAGTACGCGTCCTATCAAGAAGTGATTCTTAACGATATTGTAGATCTTTTTTGGGATAACCATTTTTGTTAATTCATCTTTTTTTGTATCCTACATAGTTTGTCCACAAAATGCAATTTTTTATTATCCAGTATTTTTTGTGCAATCAAAATTTGAATTTTCGATTTTTAAAGAAAATCCAAAAATTGTTTATGATAATCTTGTAGGGATTTCAAAAAGAAATATTTTTCTTCTCTTGACTTTTTTTCATATCGTGCGTTTTTCGGGTTCAAATTTTGATTTTCGGTTGATTAAAAAAATTTTGAAAACGCTATAATTCTGAGAATTTTTTTTATCGAAAAAAGTCATAAGGATAAATTGTTTGTTCTTTTCAATACTAGTAATATCCGTACATAGAATTTTCAAATTCAGAAAAAAGTGGTCTCAAAAATTTTCAAAATGCGCTCACTTTTTGAATTTTTATCAAAAATGGCTGGCTCACGAACTTGTCCTTTTGTTTTAGGACCTAGAAAAAGTGTGCCAAAGATGGATTTGATTCGTTCATTTTTTCGAGAGTTATCGTGTTTACGGACGGACGGACAGACAGACGCCATCGTGAAAACCTGATTTTCGGATCCAGGATTTGACATTAAAGTTAATTGATCATTACGAAATTTCAATAAAATATTTTTAAATCAAAATTAAAAGTATTTTTTGCCATTTACACTTTTGTTTACGCTTATTTTCTGTAAAAAATGCGACCTTCAAAAATTGCATCTTATAGACAAGATAAAAAAATTCTACAAGATTACGAACAAGTTTTGAAAATAAGTGCCAGATAAGCATTTAAAAATGTTAACTTTATTAGAAACTAATCAATCTTCTCTAGGCAAAGAAGAACATTTTCCTAGCACGAATAATGAAAATCTCATAATTATTCATCACTTAAGAAACGTTTCTAACGAATGAATAATTTGTTTCTAAGCTTGTCGACTTTATCGTATATTTAAATGAATAAAAACGATTAATTTTACGTGATAACACAATTGGCGAAGGCGGGAGTTTAGAGATAGTTAATTTTACATTCTATAAGTTTTGCAAATAGCATGCAATTTCAAATTATAGCATCAGTTTCCTTTTTAATTAGTACTTAAATTGATCATCGCAAAGCTGTGTAGGAACTAGTAATTATCAATTTAACGCTTATGTATTAGATGTAAATTGCAACGCGTAATTACTCCTGCAGAATTTTAATTTAATGCATAGAAAAGGGATACATAAAAGTCAACCCGAGATTCACAATTATTGCATGAATTAAAATCAATTATTTTTCTTGGTCCCTTGCAAAGGTATGTTGATTGTTGATAAATCTGGTATATTCCTGAATTTAATACTAATTTCCACAACACCAATTTTGTATTGAATCGTTGATTTGATTAATAAATTCAATTTCGTGGTGGATCACCCAACTCTATTTAATAGCTTCGTCTGGGAAGTTAGGCACCATAAAGTTTGTTTTCAGTGGTAAAAGCTCGACCGAAATGAACCTCCATGTATCTGCGTGAGACGACTGACAATAACTTTGTTGCGCTTACGAATAATAGTGATCACTGAGACTGAAACAAAATAAAAAAAAATGGAATATAACAATTTGCTAAATTATATAATAAAGTAACATTTGATTAAAGCTGATTAGTTGAATGTGAAAAAATCAAATAATTTAACATCAGTAAATTAAGTCTCTCATGTGAATCAAAGCCGGTGAGATTTAAATAAATAAATATTGTACCGCTATAAAAGAGGAGATAACATTTTTGTTTTGAACATCAGCATAAAGTTTTATTAGGTATGTGCTCAAAATTTCTTATCTTTTAAAAGCAATTGCTTTGGTAGTTTACCTGACAAACTAATTAGGCTTACCCCAATACATACAGCATTATGCATGCAGTCGACTAGTTTACATTTCGATGGTACGATTTTGCAGCATAGATACCAACTTGATACTGAATTGCACAGTCTCTCATACTTTTCTCCTTCTATAGAAAACGACTGCACGATGTACTCCATTCGTCAATGTTGCCATCGCGTCGTGAGAAACTCCAAAAGAGAAAGTCCATGTTTACTTGTCCTCTTTACATTCAATGTCATTTTTCTACTTTTTGTGGAGATTTTGAAGATTTGAAAACAATTACGAATTTGGAAAAGAAAACTTCAATTCTTTAGGAAGGCCCTGGATCGGGAAACTGGGAGACCGGGAATGTTCGTTGTTGTATTTTAATGACCACTCCGTTATTCCAAAAGAAAAGCCACATAATTTGATCATTTGAATTATTTTATCTTTATTCGCTGAAGTTGTGAAAATTTGAGTCAGAGGGCTAACGTATTGCTAATTGAGAGCGCTTTCCTGGCAAGGAAAATGTCACGAAAAAAATCCGTACATGCATAAACGCGCTAAAAGAGTCATTATTCCTTTCGTACATACTCTGAGTTTAGCTTAGTCAGGGGCTATTCAGAGCTTCAGACTTAATGGAATCCGCCAAGACACAAAAAAGTGGCGAAGGGAGGTTTCATGGGAATTCCCCTTGTTTTCTCTGTTGCTGGGGAATATGCGTGACTCACGTCTGGCATCCCTTTTTAAAGAGTTTTCCTAACCCTTGAACAAGTTACATGGAATCCCTTCAGAGTTCCTTTTTTTAACGAGTAAACCACAAAATATGCTCTGAATTTTTCTGGCAGTACTTAAATTGATTAAATGTTCTTGTTTGATAAAAATATATAAATTTGATTTTAGCAATATACTCTAAAAATGGTCTGTGTTGTGGGATATAATGTGTCCAATAAATGACATTTCATCCGATTTTTTCATCTCGAGTTGAACTTTGCCATTTGTGATCATTTTTTGCGAATTTTAATGCTTTGAGACTTTGGGGAGAGGGAGAAGTCACTCGTCTAAAACCCGCTTACTTATTATTACACCAATATTACGCAGGTATTACGGCGTTTTTAAAGACTTGTATTTTTTTTAACAATTGTTGTCGTTAAAAACAGTTAATAGTTCTCGGAATAGTTAAAATTAAACCCGAGATTAAACTACCTGCAACTAAATAAATAAAATAAACATTTCTTACTGAAAACAAAATGTTTAATATTAAATTTTCTGAGAAACATTTTTCCACATAGAAATATTAACTAGTGCCATTTGTTTATACTTTTTGTTATTTAAAACAATATTGGTTAAATATTCGCAAAACTTTTTTTTGCATTGTGAATGCTGAGGTGCTATTAAACAGAGTAATAAAGCACTTATCCAAAAAAATGTACAGTGGCGTATTTATTTAATACATTGATTATAACAACTGTTAATTTTATTATTAGCTAAGAATCCTTATTGAATGTCAGTATTAACTTGCTTCCGATAATAGAACTTATTGAACAAACGAAAATTTCCACGAACAAACGTTCGTTAGGGCATTCGTTTCGTTGATTTATTATAAACAATTAAATATATTCCCTCTTAACAATTTTTCATGGTTGATAACCATATTTTTCAATAGTTTTAATTATATTAATGGGAAATGTGAGATAAAAGCGTAGAGAAAAAAAAACATTGCTGAAATTTGTTGATATAATTGTTTATAACGAAAGAAATTATACACGTGAGATGATAATACATAACTAATTACAAATGTAAGAAAATTTAAGGCATTTTATGTAAGAAATCAGCGTTTTCAAAATTCGCGCACTATATTGCACATTTGTGAGTACGTTGTAAATAACGAATAAATATAATATATCTACATGCATCACTGCTTGATGCGATATGATGTGATACCAGAAATGTCGTAGGGTTTGTTATCCGTCTCGGTCGTACAAGATGCATTACAAGAGTTTAGTATGAGGCATTCTGTATTTTTTCAATATAAATATAATAATGTTTTATATCCTATTATAGAATTTTTACCTAAAAATAGAAAAAATTGATAAATTACACAGAAGAATGATAGAAAAATAAAATTCACAGAACTAAAATGTATTTAATTTAAAAAAAGTCATTGTTGTTT
The DNA here is from genome assembly GCF_010883055.1 of Belonocnema kinseyi. Taxonomy (NCBI): domain Eukaryota; kingdom Metazoa; phylum Arthropoda; class Insecta; order Hymenoptera; family Cynipidae; genus Belonocnema; species Belonocnema kinseyi. The sequence goes on from NC_046658.1 coordinate 41,770,798, forward strand.
TTGAAATAGCCAACTGTATCCGCGATTCATGGATTTTTCATACTATTGAATTAGCTAGATTGTATGCCCAGTCCCGGGTAGAAATTGCCTCTTTATGCCTAAACTAAATATTGGCTCTAACGAGGCCGCAGCCAGATTTCCTAGCTGGAAGAATTATTGTCGTATGCTATTTGTTTTACATTATTTATATACTCACTTTTTAGCACTATATTTTTTAATTAAACTAAATAAAAAATGTTATTCATAAAGATATATTTAAGAAATAACTTGTAAAGCCCTCGACAGTTAAAACGGGTAATACTGCTGTGAGTGCAAAAAAGTACAATACTGTTCTTATGCTTAATTATACTAAAATTTAAAAAAGAACAAATTAACAAAATTACCGCGATGCAAACTTAGAAAATTTTCATTTTTTTCTGAACAAATTAAAAACATTTGGTGTCTTAAAAATTTGAAAAGAGTTTTTCTTACAGATCGATTTAAATTGAAGGTACGTAAGTACGTTTAAAAACCATATATAACAAATCGAGATTCCAAAACCTTTTTTCCTCATTTCTAAAGTATCGGATGAATGCCGTCAGGCATTTATGATACTGCACTCAGTGTGGCATCGTAGTTATGGGGATTAGGCGCTCGACTTATAAGTCTGCGGTGCGTGCGTTCGATTCTCGGCGCTTGCGGATATTTTAATAAACTACGCTTGTCTTTAGTTATTAGTAATAAGTCTTCTCTAGTCAAATTTAACAATAAGTTTAGTTTTAGAATAACGTGCGGAGTATAGTTAATAATCGAATGTGAATAAAAATGCGAGAAAACGGAGGAGTGTTTGTAAGAAGCTACAAAAAGGTGTTAAAATCTGTAGATTATAAACTTTTGCAAAGAAAATGTATTTTACAATTGGATTAATATTTTCCTTCTTTGAATCAAAAATTTCTGGTAATAGGTTATGGCAATATGCTGGTTAAACTTTAATACTACTGCAACCATAGTATCACACTTCAGAATTTAAAGCATGATCAATTTTTAAATATTTTAATAATATTTTATTTTAATCAACAAAATAAAAAACAATAGCATATGCTTTGAATAATAGTGTGTGAGGGACTATCTAGATTCTATAAAGACCCTATTAATAGGCCCTCATTGGGTTGCCTACTGATGACCTCGATAGCTGAGCGTGACGCTTTCGCTTGCGCCCTCGATAGATTGCCACTTTAGGGCCTCGATAGAAAATAGGAAATCTAGACAGGGCCTCTTAAGAACCAAGATATAATTTCAACCCGGGGTCTTCACCAACTCGATCAATTTGGTTACCTATGGACATTTTTTGAAACTTGATAAAGATTAGGGTGAAAAGTAATAAACCTTTATAGAAAATCTGTCATATGATAATACCCTAAAATATAAGTTTCACTGTCTTTATGACTGTTAAAAGTCACTTAAAATTTATTCGAATCCAAGTTTTGGAAAAGTACAAACATTTCAGAACAAATTATGCTATTCTATTTGTTTTTATTTCAATTAGTCCTTTTTAATCTTTATATATTCAAGGTAAACTATCACATCAGTTATAATTTTCAAACCGTCGACGAAATTATTCCTCTTTCATTGGCATGATATTCAGACGTCAAAAAATTTGATTTCAGGTATATATAATATCCTTATTCAAGAATTAAAAAATGTGATTAATCAATAATAATATTCCTAGTAAATTATTCTGTGAATCTCAATTTGAAATATTTTTTCAATATCGTTGGTGTGCACAGAAAACAAAAGTAGACACGGTCTGAAATTCATATATACATATATGGAATGAAATTAAGTATATATTGAAATTGAAACAAAGATAATATTTCAACTGAAAACAAAAAATTACTTACGTCTAACCTACACACCTGACGTTTCCTAGGTGGAAATGTCGGTAGTGTGCTGGAGTTCACCACCGGCGCAGTACTGGCCCAGTACTGTCCACCAGTACAGACAGCCGGTGGTTCACCCAGTACTGGCAGAGCGTTGGCTTCACGACCGGAGCGGCATTATGCCAGTAGTACAAAAATAGACTTAAAGAAAAAACACGTCTACAAATATTCTAAGTTCAACCTCCACGAAAAATTTTAAATGTTCAGAAAAAAATTACATTGGATGTATGTCTTAATCGTTGTAGAATAGTCTAAAACACCTAAAAAGCAAAAAGTTCCACGAAGGTTTGAAGAAAATTGTTATTAAAAAAATTTTCGCGCAACGTGATAAAATTTCTAAGTTCCGTCGATACAAATTTTAAATGCTCATTAAATGTTATTATCAGAACTTTTAAAATGGTCTAAAACGCGAAAAAATAAAATATGACACGAAGGAAAATTGTAGTCGATTTAAATGATTTATTTAATAATTATTTTATTGATATTCCTGTTAGAAGTTCGTGTATTTTACATTTACATAACGTCGTATAATAATAAATAATTAGAAAAAGAGAGATCAAAATTTGGTACTTTAACTTTTCTGATCTTTAGCTTATGAGGATGGCTTTTTCACCAAGTTTTAACTAGTCGGTTTAGCGCGGTGGTTAGCACTCTCGACTGCTAGGTGATAGATTTAGGTATAGATATGTAGGTTCGGTCCCCCTTAGTCAAAATACTCGCAATCATTTAATATTTATTATTTAAATACCTTTTTTGTTATATCTTTAGATTATAGAAATAGTGGATGTTAAAATTAAACAAATAGTTTGAAAATTATATTTTCGTAATTATAAATAATATTGGGACGATATGCAATCGTAAGCTGATGAATGGATGATCTTTAAAACAATTAAATAATTTTTTATCATTTTTAAGAAAGCTTAACTGTTAGGTTAAAGTAACCTGAAAGTTCGATTGTAGTAATAGCGCAGTTGGTTTACAGCAAGCTAACTGTTTGCTTACGTCAATTGACTCCTTCTCTCCTCCTTACTAACATCCCTATGGGATTGGGTGCGGAGCTGCAAAATTACACACATATTTGCAGAATACGCTTAAAACTGACGAATCTTGGAGATTTCAAAGTTGTCATTTGTCAATCTTCTCTCTTGTGAAAAATATAAAGCATTAGAAAGATATTTAATTCCGTTGAGAATAAAACTCAAGTAGGAATCAAATCATTAAAACATATGAAGTCCCAACTTCACTGACTCCTGTGCGAGAGCCTACAGTATTATTTATTTATTTATCATCAATGTCACTGAATAAAAGGAATAAATGTAGTTCCTTGTATGACATTCCTCCTCACTGTACACTGTAGAATGTAGTTTAAAAAAATCCATTGCACTTCCATTTACCTTCAACAGACGCTTCTGAAATTTTATGAAACATATATGTATAATTTAATTTTATGTAGTGCATCTTAATTATCAGTGCAGACTAGTGCGCATGCGTAGCTCAGTGAGCCGTAATCGAACTGCAAAGTTCGTGCAACCGAACTGTTATAGCCAGACAGCTTGAGTTGTGACAGTCATACCAGTTCGGTTGCCACAAACCATCGTCCGGTTCAGGTAACCGAAATAGAGCCAACCATAGTTCAGTGAGAGCAACCAAACTATTTCTTTACGTGTATTCTCTGCAAGACTATAAGTCTATACTCGATGAGTGAATGAATAAGAGACTATATCTTTACAGTTTCGCGATTACGTACGCATCTAACGACTAGCGTAGACGGATGCATATCCACCTACCGGCTAATACACATCCGCCGCCTCTTCGTTCACGTACCTCCATTAATTGCGATTACTCAAGTTAATTGGAAACTCTGGCTCGGCTTCTTCGCACGCATTTTTAGTGATTTGGAATTTATAATAATTAGTAAAAAAAAATTACTCAAGTAAATTAGTGACCTTATTTTCACTAATTCATATTTAGAGAGATGGAAATAATTTAGAAATTGTTAGTTTGCAAAAACGTGCTTGAGAATTTAACTGGGCTTAAGTTGGGAGATCTAGAAAAGGTATGGAAAACTGTTTAAAAGGTCTTAGAAACGTTAAAGCCAATTAGATTTTTTTTCATATTTTAATTAGATATATTATTCCCGAAAAAGTATAACAGATCGAGTCCACTTTTCACATATTTTCTGATTTACTGGGAGCCTAGCAAATTAATTATTTTTTTATAAATTTCGAATTTAAGCCTTAAAATTAATAACTTTTAATTCATGTGACTGGTCACAGAAATAATGTTCGTTAAACCCCTATCCCTTTCCAACATCTCGTTGAAAAAAATATGTAAGTGGATGAAAGTTACAACTGTTATTTGAAATATTTGTCAAAAGTTTGCCTGTTGGGTGCGATAAATAGAATAGTCTGTTTAAAAAAAATCAGATGAACAATAATTGTATAAAACTTACCAGATTTTGTATGAGACTTACCAGAAAATTTGTAAATGAAAGTCTTAATTGTCAATCAATTTTATTACAGAAATTTGTAAAGCTTAACACTTTCAAATTGAGAGCTTTTTCAAATAAGCTATTTTACTTAAACACATTCAAGACTTAAAAATATAAAAAAAAATCATCAAAAGAAAAGCCTTAATAAGTGATCAATTTAAAAACGCTTGCTACACTGAGAAAACTATATCGCATGAATTACAATATATACCGTAATTCCTGCACTATATATCGCAATTATCGCATTATAATAGCGCAAAATCGTGATATGGTACATTGCAAGTTTTTACATTATACACCGCATATATACCCATTCCAGGTGAAAGATTCACCGGAGCAAAAATTAACCTTGCCAGATAAACTTTACATGAATCGAAGATAATTTTCGATTTTTAACCTTGCCTGGATAATCTTTAATCTTATAATGGTTCCATTTTATTGGAGGTGTAGCGACAATTAGGACGCCAGCGCTATCCAGCTTCGTTTAACTTCATTAAATTTGAGAGAAATAGGGATTTCCATCTGTCAGTTACATTTTGCGCTTTTGCTAAATGATTTCCTAACCTCAGTGAAAATTTCGCCGAAATGTGTTTAATCATTAACTGTTGCAGGTTTTACCTGCAGTAAATTTGTACTTTTTTGTGATTGTTTTAAATCTGGTGTCCCGATTTATAGCTCGAACTCACTCATACTCTGCCTTTTTCTCATTGCTGCTAAGGTCGCTGTAGCAGACGACAGCAACAAAATCTATCTTCATTTTATTCTGTGATATTAGTGCATTTTAATATCGTAAAAAGCTCCGGCACCTGATTGTACGTTATCATATTGCGCTTTCTTGCAATATAGAGGTTTTGCGATATCATTGTGTGATATCTTTTTCTCCGTGTAATTAAACGATTTTTGTAACTATACATTCTGAAAAATTGAACATATAAAAGGAATAAAAGTTGAAATTATTTAAATGTCGAAAAAAACTTGCATTAATTAGCAATATTAAAAAATGAAAGGTGAAAGAAAAAGAAATAAATATTTTTTTAAATACTTCCAGCTTAAAGTATTCGGGGTAGATCGATGAAGTTTTCTAATTTAAAAATAATTATAGTCGGAAATATTTCAGATGAAAATGAAATTTCACGTACGTATTGAGGTTCAAAATTTTTAATTCATTGTAACTTGAATCAAATTTTAAGTTAAAGACATGTGATAATTCATCGTGTGGTAACCCGAGTACAGTTCCCCTGGCTTTTTTCACAAAAATGAAAATTTTTTAAAACGGAATTCGGAAATGCTATAAAATATCATAACGGACATCCCCGGACTCTTTGTTGAGGAATAATAACCCAAAAAAATTATTGCGCTGAATAGAAATTTTATGCATGTACACTATTTTGAGGTTAGAATAGTTGTTTAGCTCTCTGTCTTTCCGATAATGTAGGTCTCTATCATAGCAATGCTGTCGGTAACACTCAATAAGTAATTATGGGAGAGAATTGTAACACACATAACCTCAAAATATACACACAACAAATTTAGCAAAATTCATTTTTTTTTCAATTAATGCACAAAAGAAGAGTGCGGGTACGTCCGTTCGCATGTTCGCTATCGCTCGCTAGATTTTGAAGACAAAATCATTATTATTGTAGGAAAAAGGCCGAGGGAATCTAATACTGATAAAATCGATGCCAATTCCTAAGTGCCACCAAAATTAATAAAATTTATCAAAATTAAAATTTTTTAAATTAACCCACAAAAAAGTGCACTGGTACGGCCGTTAGCATGTTCGCTACCATGTCCCAATTTTTTAAGACAAAATATTTATTATTCTAGAGAAAAAGCCGGGGGAACCTAAAAATGATAAAATCGATAATTTTCTAAGTATCACATGCCCTTAAATTAAGTTTTTATCCCCTTTAAAGCTCTCTAATTTTCCGAGAATGGGACTGTGTCGGGTCTGGAAATGAAAAAAAAAATTGTGCCGGAAACAATCTGGAAACAGTAACAGGCCTAGAATTTTGAAATCAATATTCTGCTGAAGGATTGTCGATAGTGATAAAAAATTTCATTTTTAGTTAAAAAAATTAATAACATTCGCCCGAGATATAAAGTTTCTGCATACGAATAAACAAAGTTTGTTATAAAAAATTTAGTTAATTCCGAGCAAAAAGACCGAGAATTTTAAGATTGAAGTTTCATGGGTTTTTAAAATCAGTTTTGAATAGCGATTAAAAATCGAATTTTTTATTTTTTATGAAAAAAAAACTTGCTCCCGATATATGAGAATGCTGAATGAGAATATAAAAGGTTTGATCCAAAAAATGAAACTGTTCCGCGAGAAAATTGTAATTGAAGCTCGCGATATAACAGTATGATACATTTTTTGCTGAAAATTCGAACAATCAGGAAGAAATTACACTTCTTTTTTGCTTTGAATGATAATATTAAAAAAAATGTGAATGCTATAGGATTGAAAAAAATTGTACATGCAAATTTTTATAAATTTTAACTACGATTTTATTAAATCTAAAAAAATTATTTTATCAAAAAATGATATTTCGAAAAAGTCCTTATGTCTAAATAACATAGCTAAAGTTTAAAAGTATGTCGATTTAGACTAGTAAATAAAAAAATTGCAATGTAAACATGGTAGGTACTCTAATTCCACCCTATCCTAATTAAAACGTAAATTACTTACAATCCTTTGAAATTCCGTGTTTGAAAACATTGTGAGTCCAGGAAAAATTTGTTTAATTATGTGGAATTCGAAGAACTCCTTGAAATCCCATCGATATCATACACAATCTCTTAAAATGCCTCAAACCGATTATTCTGCCTCGAAAATCCCTTAGAATCCTTCAAAAACTGTAGACATTTTTTTTTAATTCGTTGAGATTCCGTGAAATGTTTTGAAATGTTTTGAAATCATAGGAAAACCCATAAAATTTGTGCATAAACGAAAAAAAATGGTAAAACTATCCTAATAATGCAGAAATTCTAATTGTTAGCGCAAAGAAACAATTTTTATAAAATATCAATTTAGCAAATCATCAAATGTTAATTTTCCACTTTGATTGTGAAGGCGATTTTTTTGTTTTCATATGATGCCTTCACAATTTCACAACGAATCAGTTTTCATAATTTAAACGAAAAATTATGTAACCCAGTCAACTTATTCCCCTGTATACTTTGGAATCTTTTGAAATTTCTTAAAATCCTTCGAGATCGTCGAAACCTCTTTAAATCTTATGACACTTCTTCAAATCCGTTCAAATCTTTGAAGTCCCATTAAAATCCCGCGATATCCTCTAAAATTCGCGAAAATACTTAGGTATTTCTGAAAATCCTTTGTAGTCTGCTGAAATTGTTTTGGATTCTTTAAAATTAATAAAAATCCTTTTTGAATACTTTTTGTCCTTTGAAATATCTTGAGATGCCTCGAAATCTGTTATAATCCTATAAAATCATTGGAAATCTTCTGAAATCTCGTTTACAGTCAAAATAATTTATATAATGTCAATATATTGAGTAAAAAATATAAAATTGTGTGTAATATGGGAAAGTAGTCACTAAAATCTTAGTAGTCCCTACAAAACGGGGAAGGTCTAGAATTTCATAAATTATCCTTACGTAATTCATGGACGGTCCCTGCTGGGGTTATGATTTGGATCAATTTAAGTTGATCATATTCTCATACGTTTTCCTCAGAGTCAATCTAGCGTTCATTTTTGCATCTCCAAGGCTCGTTGAGAAATAAATAAAGCATCACGACTCCTGAGAGGGCATCATAATAAATTGTAGTAGTTTCTCACTATGAGTTGCTGTCTTGCACAGAATGTCTTATTCCACTCGTGTAAATGTTTACAACCGACCCTATTTGCAGCGGCCTGAGATCGCACGTTCACCAATTTAGCTACAGACAGCATAGTCCTCACTGTCTCGGCCTAGTTACCTTATTAACTTAAGTCTTAAGAAACTTATAATCTTTAAGAATGTAGTCAGTCTTCTGTAATGCGTCCAAAGTATCCTAGATCTCCCTGACTGTCCTCGAATTTTGTCCGAATTAGGAGATATTAAATGACCCCGCACTAAATGTATGTGGGAAAATGGTTTTCGGTGGATTTAGCTGAAACTTTGTAATTTTTAAGGTTATAAGTGCCGGATGAAATATCCGTAAAAAAATTTTAAAAAATGGACAGTTTTAGCGCTATGCGGCGCTAAGCGCTCAAGATCAGTGAATAAAACGAATTACAACAGATTTTGTTACAAAAGCGATGTCAACATA
>NC_046658.1:41779586-41785889 GCF_010883055.1 Belonocnema kinseyi
ATATTACTGACTACTTTCTGATGCGTGATTCTTATAGTGACATCGCTTTTGTCGCTAAAGTTACTAGGATTGGTTTCATTCGCTGATCTTGAGCGCTTAGCGCTTAACCCTCTTGCGAAGGGTAGAATGTTATTATCGGTATGTGCGCACTAGTTACTAATGTTACTTTTGGCACCATTTCTGCCTGTAAAGAAGTGATTAATTATTCAAGTTAAAATCTTGGGCGCTTAGCGTTTGATCGTTTTGAGAAGCGCGCTATATGAGTCAACGGTGTAGGCGAAAATATGGCAGACCACGATCTGAACCGTGATATTTCATCCGGCATTTATAACCTTAAAAATTACAAAGTTTCAGTTAAATTCACCGAAAGCCATTTTCCCATACATTTAGTGCGGGGTCCTTTGTGTGAAATTTTAAATATGCAAATTTTTTAAAAATGTCCTTTGGAATAACTTCTAAATTGAAAGTTCTAATTACACATTAAATTGTGTGAAATTATACACAGAAGTTCAAAAAGCGTGAAGCTTTTTTTAGGATAGATTTTCCACAATGTGATACCGTTACATTCTTTTATGTATTGAATCAAGGTAACCATGTATTCTTTAAGTACAAGAATATATCCACAACCAGACCTTAAGCTTTAAATGTGAGCTCTTGCGTATTTGGCCTCTTTCGAACTCGCCCTGTATAAAAGAGCCGTTCTTGTGCCATAAAAGGAGCATGGCTTGAGCATCCTGACCCACCAATCACGTTTTTTTAATTCGAAATATGTACTTGATACATAGAAAGCAATCCCACAAATAATAAATCACAATTTTTGCTCTAAGCGAGACAAAAATTCAATTTTAAGTTTCAAATATTGATTCTCACAGGTACTATAAAAGAAAATAAATGTTTGAAAAAAAGGTAACTATAATGTTCTGCATTTCTCCCGGTTCCCATATTAATTCGTTTAGTAATCTATATAACCCGTTTTAAAAATACTTGCATTGTGCGTCTGCGAGATTACAAAAATGTGTAACCTTATAATGCAATGGATTAAGTCTGTTGATATAAAAATTGAGACAGACTGTGACTCAGATTTTATTTTATTTTTCAGAGCATATGGCCACCGATGACTAAATTTGTTAAATTCAATCCATGTATAACAGAAGCCGCGTTTCGGAGGTGTCTCGCCTTACACCTGTTTGATAGTAAAATGATGAAATGAGCACCTGCGTTTAAGGGTGGATTTAAACTTTTCAGAATGTGACATAATTATACATATGTGTTTTCACATAAAAATTTCTTCTCGTTGAATAAGTTGAGAAATGAATAAAAGACTGAATTGCATCAGTTTTAATTAACGGTCTCGATAAAGGAAGTTACTTCCTATACAGTGAACTTGTACCTAACTGAACTCTTTTTACTATTTCTAACGGGATGCACGAAGTAATGCTTATAAAGCCGTATAATGTGAAGCGACAAACTGAACCTATTAATTTTTAATCGTTTATTAAGTCTTTTATTAAAGTGCAATTCTAAGAAATACAGAATTGAATAGGATTTTCGTGTTTCCGTCGGCTGTATTAAATTTAAGTGCTGCTTAGAAATATTTAATGCTATTTTAGAAAAACCAGCTGGGTTAAGCCTTATTGAAATCTAACGTAAACCCCCAATAAAATATACCTTGAAATTTTTTGGAATTTCCCGTGTGGAAAAATTTCGTGGTGCTGTACTGTTTCTGTCTAGTTCGCCTTGAGTCGACACTAGCACTCCACAGGCTGACTGTCCAGTGGCTAGGCTGGGATGTAACGCTCGGATCGACGAGTTTCTGGACAAATAGTCTATTTTGATAAAAAATAATAAATAATATATTTTTTTATTACATAGAAGTATAATAAACATATCTTGCAGTTAATTAAAAATAAACAAAAATGTTTTTGTAAATAAACAAATAAAAAAATGAGTTTCCGTAAATCTTCTGATTACGCTGGGTGCCGAACTTTTGATGTAACTTCACATTATGTTGCTGTAACTTTGTCCCGTTGCCTTAATACACTCAGCCCTCTAAAAGTTTTTTAAAAAATTTTTGTGGTATGTGAATTTCAAATAATTACAACGTAATATTTATTTCAATACAACATGAACAATTTTTAAATATTAAAAGTGCGTGATGTGTGATAAATCATTGAAAATAATAAAGTTTGTATAATTATACTTCCGATTAGGTTACGAAATAATTATTGTTTAATAAATATTGTAAAATAATTAGTACTATAGGCGTTATTATCATTTACGCAATAAATAAATATAAATAAATTAAAGTGCTTCTGAAATTCCTAAAAAATCTTCTTTGGACTCTTCCAAATCCCTTGGAGTCTGCAAATGTTTGCGTTTTGAAATCTCCTGAAATGCTTTGAAATCGCTAAATAGCCTTTATAATTTTTAAAATGCCGTGAAATCTTTTGAAACCTTCGGAAATATTGCAATTTAAAATCTCGCGATATCCCAAGAAATCCCTAGATCTTTTAAAATCTTTGAAATCTTTTGAAATCTCTAAATCTTATGTGCTCTGCTAAATCGAGCGGTTTATAACGTTATTTTTATTTTAATATCAATATCATGATATTAAAGATAACATTACAAATTGTAGATTAGCAAAAATTTTGTAATAATACTATATGTTTTTGAGCTGGTGCTAATGGGAAGGCGATTATACTGTGACTTTGTAAACTCTATTGTCCAATTAATGAAACAATGAGGTGATTCATAATATATATTTTATAATAATAGTAGATCAAGTGCCAATTTTCAAAACATGGTTAGTCTTGCTCAACCTAATCACACGTCTCTGATCCATTTGAAGAAAACTTTACGATAATCTGTGTCAAGTATGACTGCAAAAGGAAGACTTTTGAGTCATACATTGCATGCGAAAACAAGTCTTGTTATGGCACAGCATTTATTTTCAAAAGTAAAACAACTCAGTCTTCTCATTAACTCTTGAAACACAAAATAAAAATTATGAAATAAACAATACTATACTTAAAACCTGCAAATTTACTTTGTAGAAGTAAAGTGATGTAGAAAACAGTATTGGCAACCAAAAATGGAAAATTTGTTCGACTGAATGTAACTTTGGCAATTAAATGAAATATACATATATATTTATATTCTAAAGATTTTTTAAAATTTCATCCAAAATATTATGCGCGACCTTGTCAGAGATTTAGCTTTCGGTTTGTTTTCCTGATAGTAGGTGCCCAAAAACTCTCAAATACGAAGTATTAGATTTTTCGAATAAGAACTTAACGTGATATTTTATTTTTTTAATATCATATTTTCGTGAATTTTACTTTTATTTTCAAACCTGCATAAAAAATAAATTCATAACGGATTAAAAATTTTAATGACTGCATTTATTCGCTACTATACATGTATTTAAAAAGGGACATCTTTAACATTGTCAGTAAATGCACTAAATTTGACCAAACTTAAAGGTACCCCCCCCTTTCGATTCCAAATTTTTGCGATTTTTAATGGGCTGGTAAATTAACAAAAATCGACTTCATAGGTTTAGATATTTTCATACATGTAATTTAAAACTTAAAAAACAAGAAAAAAATTTTACATAATTTTTGTATCGACATTTTATAGCTGTTTCTGGCGTTCAATGAAAACTCCTCTTTTTTATGGCGGGCATGATTGTAAGCACAGTAATACAAGAATCTAAATTTCAGTAAAAAAAAGGCGGTTGACTTCAGATGTAACCAAAAGGATCATTCGCCAGTTCAAAGTCAACTGATGATCATAACATGACTTTAAGTAACGCGCTTGGTATGATGAAACTTATAGGTTGATTTAAGTCAGCTGATTGTTGAAATTCATCTAATTTATGCGCTATGGTTCAGTTATTAGGGACATGAAATTAATATAAAATAAAAAATTGAATAATTTGAGGAAATAAATATTTATTGTTAAATGTGAGCATTAAATAAATTATTCATCTGGGGAATTTCAGCCCTTAGACTGGCTACTATCAGCTGCTCTCTCATCTCTTTGTGCCTCTTCTAAAATCGCCGAAATCCGTCGAAGTGTTTGCACATCGCCGCATCGCATTTCGCGTACGCCTTTCTGCCAGATCAAATTGAATTTCATAGCGCGCGAATGAAAATCATCCTAAACTCAACATAGCTGTCAGCTTATCATCATATTACTCATATATCAGATAGGAGACACTGCATTTAGGTTCCATTTCTGGTTGAAATTAAGTGACTTACTTAATTTAATGCAAAAATGAAATTCATCTACATTTATAATTCATCATCTTGTATTAACTGTGAGTGACTGGAACGTCGGAAACCAAAAAATCGAACGGGATTCGAAAGAGTACATGTTTGGCTAGGGAATAGACTACGATCATTTATTTCAGGCAAACATTTACAAAATGGTGGACCTTAGGATTTTATTTTTCAAAAATCTAATTTTTTCAGTTAAAAATCAAGGTGAAAATTAAAGAAGATTTTAACAATCTTCTTCATAATAGTCCAAGTTAAAGCTATTGGTGTATAGAAAAACATATTTAAAATGTGAGACTGATCGGTTGAATATTTTTTGAGTTACAATGCCCGCCAATCGTAAAAACACTGTTTTGAGAAAAATGCGTTTTGTGAAGCAGTTTTTCGTGTATAACACCTACTCACCTTAAATCAACTATGCTAGGTCCATAAAAAATTCCTTCTGACTTTTCAAACAGGTAGTCACATAGTAAGCCGACGGGGTCCGAATTATGGCGAAGGTATTATGAATAGCCAACAAAAAAACCGTCTACCTGCTCGTCGAGCCCATGCGGATACGGGCTCTCGGCTCCGCCTGACGCACAGTGGGAGGAAATATCCTTTTTTCGTTCAAAAATTTCCAGAGCCTTTAAATTTGGTCCGGTTTTTAATTTTTTTTAAATTAAAGTTTATTAAATTTTGAAGAGCTTGACGCTCTGAACTTTTGTCTCTTCTACTTGTTTATTAATATTTTTTTCACTCAAAGTATGGAAAAACTGAAATTTTTTACATAACAATTTTTCACGCTTTAATAACTGATTAGGTAAACTTTATATTGTCTTAAATGAATGTTTAGGGACTCATAGAATACAAATAATTTGCTCATTAGTCCATTTATTTGTTATAAACCAAATTTTATGAACAAATTAGCAAATAGTCTTATTATCGGTAAACAAATTTTATGCTTACTAAAAGTGCTACATATTAATGTAGGAATGATATATAATTACAAAGATAACTTAAAAGTTTATAATAACCATTGTTATAAACAATTCTTATGGCAAAATATAAAAATTTCAGATTTTTTCAAATTATAATTTTCTTCAATCGCCAGAACAACTTAAAGTATTTCTTAAAATAATAAATATTTAATAATATTTGATAAAATATAACAATTTAAATTTTTATAAACAAATTCATAATTTTGGCTGCTTCGCATAGAAATTTTTTTGTTTTTGCACTGGAAATGTTTTAAAAGCTATGGGATGAACGATCCCTAGTCACAAAATATTAGAAAAGTTAAAAATAACAACTGTTATAAATAATTATCGTGATAAAATATTCAAATTTAAGGTTTTATCAAATTTTAATTTTCTTTAATCGTTAGAATGGCTATTTATATTCCTGAAAAATGTATCTTTTATAATATTAAGCATTCATCCAACATTTTATAATGTTTCCAGTGCAAAAACAAAAAAAAAATTCTATTCGAAAGGGCCAAAAGTCTGAATTTTTTTATACAAATTTAAATTGTTATATTTTATCAAATATTATTAAATATTTATTATTTTAAGAAATAGCTGAAGTCGTTCTGGTGATTGAAGGAAATTATAATAGGAAAAAATCTGAAATTTTAATATTTTGTCATAAGAATTGTTTATAACAATAGTTATTATAAACTTTTAAATTATTGTTGTAATTACATATCGCTCCTGCATTAATATGAAGCACTTTTAGTAAACAGAAAATTTTTTTACCGATAATAAGATTATTTGCTAATTTGTTCATAAAATTTGGCTTATAACAAATAAATGGACTAATGAGCAAATTATTTGTATTCTATCAGTCCCTAAACATTCATTAAAGACAATATAAAGTTGACCTAATCAGTTATTAAAGTGCAAAAGATTGTTATGTAAAAAATTTCAGTTTTTCCATACTATCCACTATTATTCCATATACTAAGGAGAAATATGAGCTGGACTTCGAGATATTTGAAAAATAGAATAGATATATAATAAATAGAATATAATAGATAGAAAAA
>NC_046658.1:41785989-41806367 GCF_010883055.1 Belonocnema kinseyi
AGATTGTTCTGTCAGTAATCATCATTATCAAAAAACATTCACTTCATACGACGTTGTCACACCATTTCGGTAAAGGGTTATCCAACGATCACCTTTCTGGGGACTGTGCAGTCTCATAATACTGTGGTCACAAATAAAATATCTTACATCACTCGCAAGTTCGCACACGTCTTTAGGCGGGTAATTCAATATGTTCGCAGGACGACGATAAAAGCGATAGCCTACATTTATTATTTTACTACTCGCCCTGCGAACATTAATATATACTATAGTATACAAATATTCCACAGATAAATGGTGTATTTCTTGAAAATATATAAGTATCAATAGCCTGAGGGCAACACTAGTTTTCACAAAGAAAGTAAAAATTTTATTGTAGTTTTTCCAATTTGTGAAGAAACTCTAAAGAAATGTTATGAAGAAATGTGTTGATTTCTCGCAAGAGCCTTTCAGATGCTTTCAGAACACGCGCGCTCAAGTGTGCGACTGAAAAAGAACATGCATTTCGGTTAACGTCATGCATAGATCCTTGACCCTATTGGTCAATTAAGTTAGCCATTGACATCTAAAGAAAGTCTCAGTAGAATCAGTCAATCAGCTGTCGAGAATAGAAAACAAGATTCGATAAGTCGAAAATTTAACAGATTCAATAATTGGATGATTCAAGTAGGCGCAAGTTTCAAAATACTCGACATTTTTGGCATAATTATTGTAATTAATTAATACAATAGTTAAAAGTTAAGAATTAAAATAAGTATGTTAAGTGGAGTTAGTTGTAATTCATGGTTAATTTCTCTGAACATAGGTAAAAGGGAAGAAATTGTTTTCAAAATTCAAAACAAAATAAGAATTTTAAGTTATCTTGAACATGGTAAGAGATGCGTGAAATCAGACAAAATTTGCAGGGTTTTCTAAAAGGGGATGGACCTCGAACGGCTTGGCCTACACCATTATATAAATGTTCAAAATTCAAAAAGAATTTTTTTTAAATTACCTCTAAAAGGGTCGCAGATACGTGAAAACGAAAACATTTTAAATATTTTCTAAATGGTTTTATAAATGGGTTTATAAATGATTTTATAAATTTTATAAGGATTTACCAATTCGAAGTAACACAATAGAAAGATTTTGGAAATTAATCTGAATCCGCCCACAGTGCCATATATGTTACGCTTCACACGTAAAACGAAAATCGCGTTTACTGCCGTTCTTTGAGCTTAAAACCTGCGCGCCACCGCCATTTAAAATTTAAAAAAATTTAATTTTGATTTATCGCGAAAACAATGAAAGATACGCGAGAACTGGCCAAATATTCACTGTTTGATGAAGATCCTCGACCACCCTGAACTAACACAGTAAAGTAGAGAGACGCGAAAAGGAACAAAATTTTCATGATATTCCAGACCGATATGGTCCTCGGGCACCCCGAATTAGTCCAGTACAAATATTTTCAAAATAAAAGTGTTGAGATATCTCGAAAATGATAAGATACGCCGAAACTGTCAAAATATTCAGGGTTTTATATAAAAGGTTGTCCCCAGCCACCACAAATTAATCCAATAAAAAGATTTTCAAAAGTAAAAAATCTAAATTTTGAATTATCTCGAAAAGCGTGAGACATGCGCAAAAACTTAAAATATTAACAACAAATAACAATTAGTATTAATATTGAGGAAATTTGATACATTTTCAGATTTCGAGAAAACAGACGTGAAAAACGTGAAAATTTCAGAGATTTTCTAGAAGGGGATAGATTAATTTGGATTTGAAATAATTGAAAAGATTTTTTGAATGTGCTACGGATTTATCGGAGTAAGGGCACGGTTTAAAATGGATTAAAAAGTGTTTTATGATTCAAGTTTACGTTGATATCCGGATTTGAAATAAATGAAAGTTTATAGGTTTGGATTGGTTTTCAGTTCACTCGGATAGTGTGAGATTTTGTTTCCGATTGGTGTCTGATTCATTCTGTTTGGTTTCGGATTCATACTTATCCATTTCCATTGATGTCTGATTCAGTATGATTCATCAGATTGAATTCAAGAAGCCCCATCTATTTAAGAGTATTGGAGGCACGGATTGAATGAAGAAGGATTGATAAGTGAACCTCGAATCCATTCGGATTGAATTGGGGGTTGAGACATGTATTGAGATTGGGATTTAATTTGGGTTTAAATGATGGATTGATAAGGGTTGAAGAGGATTGAAAAATTGCTTTGGATTGTTTCGGATTAATTCGAATTATTCCGAACTACAATCAAACATTTCCGAAATAATCACAAAATATATCACCTGACGAAAACACGCGCGCTTGGTCTCGCTTAGAAAATAGTTGAAGCTTTATCATCGGAACAGCGATGAACATATGAAAATTTGATTCATAATATTGTGGAACTCAAAATGAAAGAAACGCATACATTCTACGTTTTATTAACTTTATTCATACTATACAGAGCAATGCATTTTGAGCCGGCGACGCATTGCCTCGGTCTATCCTATATTTTCTAAATTTAGAATTTAAAATGCAATAACTTTCGAAATTAAATTTTTCAATCTGAAGCGGAAAACATTACAACTGAATTTTAAAACATCATCTTTTATTTTAAATACATATATAGACCTTAAATCTCGTCTTCAAATAATATATTTTCACTAACGATATTGTTGGATGCCATCGATATTAAATACGTTTTGTATGAAAAGAGGTGAAAGGAAATGAGCCTCTTATTATTGCATTAGGAGTAAGAAAGTGGAAAACTATAATAATGAAAACTTGTTATAACATCTTGTTTTTTCTGAGAATAAGACTACTGGTTTAAAAGAGTTAATCTGATTCGAATTGCCATCATTTTTGCTGTCCTCACATAATATTCCCTTCGAAAAATTTGTTCCTTGTATCGACTATCGATCTGTTTTCTACATAAACGTCGAATGACTTCATTCTTGTGGAATGCTTTACTCTTACTAATGCCCATATGTTATTCATATTTTCTGATGATCATCAGTAACTTCGTGTTTAGTATTAAACCGACACTTTCGTCTCTGACCAGTCATCAAATTTGGTTAGAAAACCATTTCCTATCTCTAATTTCTTCCAGGTAAACTTCAGAGTGTTTTAATTAAATTACTTTTAACGAGGCTCATCAAGTGCCTGTTTCTTATTTAAATAGCATTTAAAGGAAACTTGGATTATATAAAATCGGTTTCAATTATTTAGCTCGCAACAAAAAAGGAGTTTTTTCTTCGAGATTAATATAATGTTATTATAAATCCAATAAAAAATGATACGGTCATTGACTCGAGAAATTGCAGGAGCGCAAAAAACAACATTACTCACGTCTTGTAATGGAAAATGAGTCACTTCTAAAGGCAAGTCAATATTTTAATGGGTAGTATTTAGCGTCTCATTTTGTTAAATCATAATTCCATTTTCTGAATTTGAAATATTCCATATTTAGGAATCACAAACTGTCCCGATTGTTCTGAAATTTGAAACAATTTTAGGTTGCGAGGGCACTGTCCCATCAAATTAAAAAATAACCAATAAAATTCCTTTTGTTGTGCATTTTTCAATTCTATTGGTTATATCATTTAAGTACGCCGATAAACAGCAACCATGGGACTGTGCCCGGAAAAAATTTCTTTATTCTAGGCTTTTGTTCTTTAATAAAGCATATGTCTCTTTGATATATAGAAATATTGATCTTTATTTTTAATTAACAAAATTTGTAAGATTCTTAATAATAAAATTCTAAATTCTTTTTATTTTAGGGGTTTACTTTTTAAAAGTCACGAAAATTTGTTACATAATAATTAATAATCACTATCTGTAAGACTTGTTGCTTCCTCTTTCTCCCAGTTTGCAGGAAATGGACTACGATGTTTCCGCTCCCTTGATTTCGTTCTTTATCAGTATTGTGAACCTGCACGTAATAAATGATAAATGAAGTTTGATACAAATTTCCTTTAAAAAAAGATCATTTTGATGTTTTGGAATAACTTTTTGAAAATGTACACTATCGGACAAAACTGTGCGTTCAGTTAAGAAAATCGGATTTAAAACAGGCTTGTATTAGAAAGTGACTAACTGCGAAAAATTAATTTCGAAATATTAAAAAAAAAAACGGTTAGAAAGCTTATTACGTTTTTCATTGATTGAGCCCTACTTGAAGTATTCTGAAACCATGGACATAGGAAACACGGGACTAGGCATGCCATCCTAACCTGGTCTAGCGGGGTTGAATCCACGGGAGGGGGGAGAATTCCATGAGTGGGGAGAGCCGCCATCTTACGATGTGCCATTTGATTATGCGCACGAGCATTTTTGCCGACAAACTGTGCATGAAAATATAAACATGTGGGCGCTGCCATGTTTGTCACAGGACATCAAAATATGGTGGACCTCCCCCCTCATTGCATCAACCGCGCAATGGCATGCCTAGTCCCGTGTTTCCTGTGTCCATGTCTGAAACATGAACATAAGAAACATGTCTGAAACATGGTCATAGGAAACAAGGGACTAGGCATGCCATTGCGGGGTTCATGCAATGAGCGGAGAGTTCCGCCACCTTTTGATGTCCCGCGACAAACATGGCAGCGCCCACATGTTTATATTTTCATGCACAGTTTGTCGGCAAAAATGCTCGTGCGCATAATCAAATGGCACATCGTAAGATGGCGGCTCTCCCCACTCATGGAATTCTCCCCCCTCCCGTGGATTCAACCCCGCTCGCCCAAGTTAAGATGGCATGCCTAGTCCCGTGTTTCCTATGTCCATGGTCTGAAACATGGACATAGGAAACAAGTTACTAGGCATGCCATTGAGGGGGTGATGCGATGAGGGGGGAGGTCCGCCACCTTTTGATGTCCCATGACAAACATGGCAGCGCCCACATGTTTATATTTTCATGCACAGTTTGTCAGCAAAAATGCTCGTGCGCATAATCGAATGGCACATCGTAAGATGGCGGCACTCCCCACTTATGGAATTCTTCCCCCTCCCGTGGATTCAACCCCGCTCGCCCAAGTTAAGATGGCATGTCTAGTCCCGTGTTTCCTACGTGCATGGCCTGAAACAATAGATACCGACAGCATCGGTACAACAGAGACCTACATTATCAGAAGGACAGACAGCTAAAGAACGATCCTAACTACGAAATAGTTCACATGCATACAATTTTTATTTAGAACAATACATTTTTTTGTTATTATCCTTCAAAAAAGAGGCCGGGACGTCCTTTATGATATTTTATAGGATCTGCGAATTCAGTTTTTAAAATTTTCATTTTTTTAGAAAAAAAAAAACCGGGGAAACTGCACCCGATTGACCACACGAGGAAGTAACCCATGCCCTTACCAAAAATTCATTCGCTCAATTAAG
Organism: Belonocnema kinseyi; assembly: GCF_010883055.1. Lineage (NCBI taxonomy): Eukaryota > Metazoa > Arthropoda > Insecta > Hymenoptera > Cynipidae > Belonocnema > Belonocnema kinseyi. Next base: position 41,791,370 of record NC_046658.1, read on the forward strand.
TTGTAAAATAGGTACATATTAAAAAATAATATATGCATTTAATAATAATAAATGTACTAATTAGGAATTTCAGAAATTCTTCTTTGAAACACATTAGTACAATATAATAGATAGAATGAGTGATATAATATTAACATTACTCTACAGACTATTAAACGCAAAATTGGATATTTTTACATATTGATAAATACATTTATCTTCATATACAGAATCTTTGACATTTTATTTGTGTTTTCTGAAGATAGTGAGTGATTTATTATTGTTTAACAATTTTTATAAGTAGATACGGTAATTTCAGACAAAGTAGCTGAAATTGTAAATAAGCGTAACTGCACATTTTCACTGAAATCGATAACAATACATCTTTGTTGTCATAATATCTAAAAATTTAGTATTTTTTATATAGACAGCCGCTTTTTGTTGTTTAAAACTGGTTCAAATATAAGTGCAGTGCGTATAATTTTTTTTCACTACCAGCGTACAGTTGGCTACTCTGCAGATACGCTCATTTTCATTTGCACGGCAGAATTGTACGTCTTAGGTGAGAGGCTCTAAGAAACTTCTCTCCGTGTAGTCACCATAAAATAATTCTTATTTGTGTTAAGAATAATATTTTTTTTATTTCTGCTTTCAGACTTTTAAATTTTCGGCATTATGTCAAATCCTGTGAGTCCATCCTTGAAAAGCTTGCCAAAGGTAGCTGTAGATTTAAAGAGTGAACTGGAAGGCTTCGACCCAAGTTGCATGAAAAAAGCAGCCACCACGGAAAAAAATGTCTTACCTTCTGCCGAAGGTACTTATAGAAAATAATTATCGAAAGCAATACGTTTATTCCGGGAATAAAGAAAAATGGATTTAAAATTAAATTTCTCTTCAGAAAAGTCCGTTTTATATTAATTACATTTATTACTGACAAACAACGATTTTATAACTACTTCCAAAGTAAATAATAACTTGGATAAGACAATGCATAATTTCAGCTGTTTTACAAGCATATAAAGCGAGTCTAAAGTAGTGCTTTTCGAGCATCGTGCCATCAGAGGTTGCAAAAGTGTAGACAAAAATGTATAGAACAGAAGTTTGACACAGTGGTGTATGATGAAAATTATACATCTTCGAGCTCACTAAACGTGATCGGAAAGCAAACACTTATCAATGAAAAATATTTCTTAAAAGATTGGACCAACTTGAAGCGATAAGTTAGCGTAAATTACTGAAAACTTGTGGATACTTTAAATAGCATTAATTTGCCGTAAAAACCTTAAATTTCAAGAAACTAAAAGTATCCAAACATTTCCGGTAATTTATAGAATCTGGTATTTTATTTTTATATTTTATTTTTTGTAAATCCAACAATGCAATCGTATTTAAAATCATGCATTTTTTGTAAAAAGTATCGTATGCGTGAAGGGGGAGGGGACTTTTCACAACTTATACATATTTTAATACTCATCTCCGACTCAGACTTACGCACTCGGCGTAGAAAGTCTCACTTCTCCCCTTTAGTGCATGGCATAGTATTTTTAGTGCTTGCGAAATTGTAGTTTTTCTTTTTTTTTTTTAGACGTGGCCGTGGAAAAAACACAGCAAACCCTTATTGCTGGAATTGAAGCGTTTGATCCAGCCAAGTTAAAGCACACGATGACTCAAGAAAAAAATCCTCTTCCTGACAAAGAAGGTAATATGCATTTTTTTATAAAATTAAACATTTAATTAATCAAAAATAACTTTTATTTGTTTAACATTAGTAACAGGGAGCATCTTTTCTATTTATGAACACACATTTTTTAAGCTTCATAGATTAAAAATTTTCAAATCCATAACGAATTATTAAGTTAAACAATTTTAAATTAAAAGATTCCGAATTCTTGAATTTAAAATCTCTAAAAATAGTAGTAGAGGAATTTGAGGTTTAAAGCGTTAAAATTATTGAATAATATTTCCGATTCTAATTTTTAAAATGATACAGTTTCAAATTGAGACTGCTTGAAATGGAAGAATTTCATTTATAAATTTACCAATTTAATTCAAATAGTGAATCATGGTAATCGATTTTAAAAGGAATTTGAATTGAAACTAACCAACGACCTTTTTGCAGTCATTGAACAGGAAAAAGAAAAGCAACAATTGATTTCCGGGATTGAAAACTTCAATCCTGCGAAACTGAAACACGCAGTGACCCAAGAAAAAAATGTTCTGCCAACCAAAGAAGGTCAGTAGTAAAAAAATTAAACTGATAACATTATTAATTATTATCTAGATTATTTAATTTTTCTTTAAATGAAATGAAATAAGACTTATGGGAAACCATATAATTATATTTTAAATGTAACACTTTTCATTAGTAAGACAACATTTTTCTTCTAATTTTAAAAATAAAATGTATTGGTATCAAATCTTGCTTTTGCCTATCGCCCTTGTATTTTCTTACGGAAGTTTATCAGAATTAATGTCTCTCCCACCTTGTGTTATCTTCGCACGTCGCATGGCGTCATGAGTATTTTGGAATATCCCGTACCCTTGTTGGCCTTCTGTATACTATTATACATTTTCTAAAACTTAAGTCAGTTAAAAAAAAATAGAACTGAGAACCTATAATGTAAGAAAAATGAGGTAGAATTGAGATAGAAAAAAAATGTTCTATCTTTATTATTTTTCTTTTTTTAAACAGAAATCTTTTCTTTTAATGGGATTCACTTTGGGGATGGCTCAAACTGAAGCTCTTGGAATTTTTAACAAAAAAAGCACAAAAAAACATTTAAAACAATGATTCTTTTTTAATTCAAGCCTACGCCTTGCGAAACCCCGCTGGTGGACCTCTTCTCGAACTGTTTTTTTTTTAAATATAATTAAGAGGCCAAAACATTTGAATATTGATTTTTATTCCTTTTCCAGCAATCGCCGCTGAGAAGGTAGCTGCATAAAGTGGAATTGGAACGAGAACATCGGAGCAGTGATTTGTGATTTCGCTACTTTTGTATCGTAGAATATTTTATAATGTTTACTGATGTAAAATTGGCGAGCGTCCTGATGTTAATGTAATCTTATGGACTATACTTAAACTTAACTATCATCTCATGCTTTCTTTCGCGCGAATAATAAAATGCAAGTCGAGTCTGTTCAACGATACTACGCAAAATGTCAATGAGATTATAGGTTTACAACAGTTTCCTTAATACGATAATAAGCGAGAAAAAAAGACACTCTAGATTCGATATAGTTTATTTTTGCATCTCTCGTGTAATTTGTCGTAAACATGGTTCGTCTTTAGTGCTGATATGTGCAAGTAAACATTATTTTTCCATGGATCAGTTTTTTATAACAAAGCACAGCAAACATGACGAATATGCATCTGTTAAAATGTTTGTGTAAAAACAATATTTTATATATTGGGCTATTGTATACTTTTTTAACTTTCATATACTCAATTTTCATAACATAATTATGAAATACAATAAACGAACATTTTTACGGAATTTGTGTCTTTTTTGTTCGTAAATCATTAGTTTAGTTTAAAAAATTTGCATTTTTTAGAAAAAGTTTTCAATACAGTTTTGAAGGCTAATCAATTTAAAGTTCAAGGTGTTTGAAATTTAACAATTTTATTAGTAAAATGTTTTAAGTTCATAAACTTTAAAGATAAATTAATGACAGTTTAAAGAAAATGATCATAATTTTATTATATTATAACAATAATATGATGAAACAATAGTAATATCAACCATAATAAATAAAACAATTGAAGTTAGACGACAGTCGTGGATGCTAAGGCATAGGCTTTCGACCCATTGCGTCGGCTTACGGGTTCGATTTCCACCTGGCACTGTGGAAGAGCCTCGGCGGCCCATGCGATGAACGTTAGCCTATCAAGGAAGTTATTTATCTTCAGAGATTCATGTGACAGATACCTCTAGAGAAAAAGGTTCTCTAAGTACTGAGAGCCGTTATTCTTGCTGGTTCGAAACCCACCTTGAACTGTAGGTCCCCCCTCGCACCACAAATAGATGTGTGGAGTGTGTAAAAGAATAGAGAAGGGGTACCAGGAACATGTGAACCCCAGACAACACATTAGAAAAAACAAAAAGTAAATGAAACAATTATTTAGCTATAATATTTAAAATATAATAATTATTAACTGCGAAAATAAAGGGAAACTTTAAAAATAAACAATTCTAATTCGGTTCCAAATTAAACCATTTTCAAACTGAAATGTTTAATATTGAACCATTACTAAATCAAGACTTCAGAAAATTATTCTTTTGTAATTGAGCAATATTTTATTACTCAATTAGAATTAAACATTTTAAATGAAGCGATTTGAAATTGAAGCGTTTTAGAACATAGGGTTTACAATTTTTTACAATCTCAGTATCTGAATGATTTTTTAACGGGATATTTGAATATTGAAACAATCTGCCCGCTCGTACTTAGGGACCATCCATAAATCACGTGAAGCTCCAAGGGGGGCGGGGGAACCTAGAGAAATGTGACCCAATGTCAACAGGGGGGGGGGGGGTTGAGAGGTGTCGCGTAACGCAAAATTCGTATAAAAAATTGTAATATACGCGAAAAAAATCCACTACACTTTAGAAAATTTGCTTAATTTTTTTTTCTTAACAAGCAATGAATCAGCTTAATCAGCTGATGTTTATTTTCAACTGGTTAGGTCGTACCGTTTTTTTAAATCAGCTGATGTTTATACTCAACTCTCCCTGGCGAGTGAACCTGTATGATATACTATAATTTTGTCGAAGCAAAATGGATTAAAAGAAATTATTTCAAGAGTTATATGACAAATATAAGTAAACGTACCCGAAAAATAAAAAAAAATGAGTTACGAAAAGATTGCACCTTTTGGAAGGGCATAAAATACAACGAATATTTTCATCGTTTGTATCAAAAAAATATATCACCTTGCGGTTCGTGGAAGTGAAAAAAAGGAATCTGGAGGCTTTATATGGGTCAAGGTAATTTTTGTTGCTTCAATTTACATTCTAAGTAATATTTAATATTATTATAATATTTCTTTGTATTCTACGATTGTGCTGAAAGTTTCCCTCGAGTTTTATTTTTGATTTTTTCAGGATTTTTAAAATTCTAAAAAATCCCAGAAAAAACGCGAGTTAGTTTATTTATATATATAAATAAACTAACTCTCGCGTTTTTCCTGAAAAAATCAAAAATAAAACGCGAGGGAAACTTTCAGCACAATCGTAGAATGCAAAGAAATATTAAACAAATATTATAATAATATTAATATTATATATAGTCTCGTACATCCTGAGGACGCGGAGCGACCCAAGAACGACCGCCTTCTGCATTTTTCCCGCAAGTGTTTTAGCATATTGTTGACACGCAGGGATGTTTTTCAGGCTATTAACCAATGAAAGCTTGGCACCTCCAAGAGCGCCAACGAGAAGGACGATTAGTTTAACAGAATATTCCGGGTACAATCGTTGCAACTCCCTTATAAGGTCTCGATACCTCTCTTTCTTTTCATTCTCCTTAATTATGATGTTTTTGTCAGCTGGTGCCGAAAATCTGATAACGAACATGGTTCGCTTCTCGAAGTCAAGAAGAACCATGTCAGGCCTCGAGTGAGCAACAGAAACAATTGTCGAGAATATAAAGTTCCAGTATATGCGGCACTTCCCATTCTCGACAATTGACTCAATTTCCCTAGGAGCATTTAGAGGAGCGATATTAAGGTTAGTGTCGTAAGGGTAACAAAGATGGTAATAAAGCACTCTTAGTGCCACATTGTGCCTTTGGATGTAGGTTGTTCCCGCGCGAGTTGGACAACTAGATATTATGTGTGCTAAATACTCAGGGTATGCATGGCACGCCCTGCAGCTATCATCGGGATCGGCTTGGCTCAAAATGTGGCGACGGTATATTAAGGTGGAAATGACACCGTCCTGAATATGCCAAAATGAAACCCTCCGTGCCAGACTTCAATCCCGGTGATTTAAGGAAAGCAAAAGTTAGCCCACACGACATTGACTGATCCTCAACTTTTCTGTGGAAGATGCCGTACATCCTCTTATCGTGGACCTGTTCACGGAAGTTTTTCTCTTGTGCTTTCTTAATCCGAGCTTTCAGGAGTGACTACTCGAGATAAATAAGATTTGATGCATTTTGCTCACCCCTAATACTGAAGTTAAGTTCAAGTGTTCCAGCAGCCTCCTCCGCTGCTTTGTACAGAAACGCTCCTTTGCCTACTTTTTCGTGCTTCTTGACCATTTTGAGAAGACGGTCTCTTCCATTTGCGACTCTATGTGCTGTACCCAGAATAATCCTGTTGTGAAGACATTCAAGTTTCAATATTCCGCGACCATATTGACGGCGTGAGATGTAGAGTCGCGGAACAGAAAACTTCAGATGCATGCTTTTGTTCATATGTGTGTTCTATTTCAAATACTGGACCGGATGCTTAATATAAACTTAAAATTTGTTTTCAACATTAAAAAATCGATCCAAGTTAGCCAAAAAATGCAATTTTCTATCAATTAAAATAAATTCTCATAAATTTTCAATGAATTTATTTCTCGGTTATATTCTCGGTAATAATCTCATTCTGGTTACCGTCCTCAAAGTATGTATTTTTCTATTGTTCAGCGCTAGACTCGGTCTCGCAGCTGGACGGCTCTCAACCGGCGGCTTCTGCATTATGTTACAGGGGACATTTAAATGGAATCTTGTATGAATTCTTTTGCCCATAGAGATCGAGTTGAAGGCGCGCACAGTGGGTGGAAATGCACTTTTTTCGTTTAAAAATGTTCAGAGCCTTCAATTTTGGTCCGAACATAACAATTTTTTACGCTTTAATAACTGATTAGGTAAACTTTATATCATCTTAAATGAATATTCAGGGACTCATAGAATACAAATGATTTATTTATTATTCCATTTATTTGATTTAAATAAATTTTATGAAGAAATTAGCAAATAGTCTTAGTATCGGTAAAAAAATTCTGTTTGCTAAAAGTGCTTCATATTAATGCATAATTAAAATCCATAAATATTTAATTCAATATAAATATATTTAGTATAAATAGTATAACTATAGACCTCCATGGTAGGGCGCAACAGAGTTCATACACTATTCCATTTAAATGTACCCCTGTAATATAAATGCAGAAGGCGTCTGTTGAGAGCTACGGCGCTTCGAGATCCAGCCCAGCGCTGAACAATAGAAAAGGTTGCCAATAGGGTATGTAGGCCGCAGTACCTTGAGTTCGTTTTGAGCCGAGATTTTGTAATCAACTCAAAACGCTTGCGACCATGCTTGCCAGTTCCACGCGCGCTGGTTCACAGTTTATCTTTTGTAGAAATGGCGCGTGTGATAAAAAGTTAAAAATTGTTTTGAACTGCACATTACGAATACTGAGTATTTATAGTGGCAAATTTGAGGTTATGTTAATTTTCTGTATTAATGGATAAAACTTACTAATTTTATTTCTAAAATTTATTTTTATTTTATCCTTAGTAATTGGCTTCTTATACTGTACAACAATGTTTGGCAAACAAAATGGCTAAAGTCCCAGGTACAAAGATATTTTTATCAGCCCCTGTTAGTTACATCTCACAAGTGATGATTCATTCTACTCGTTAGTTTATAACTTAGTGCAGACATACCTGGAGGGAGCCAGCCAATGTCAGAGTTGATGGCAAAGTGAAAGAGACAGACTATGAATTAGCGGGATAACCTATCTTTCTCGCGCATCAATCTGATTGGCTGTTTGCTACTCTTCTTTAAATAAAGGTTAGATAGTTTAAATGTATGCGTAAGTTTAGCGCTATTTATGAAGCAAAATTGAATCTTTATTTAATGCAATCACTGAGATTAAAAAATTATTTCACAACTGTGTAAACACAAGTTTCATGGCCATAATAAATGCACGACGTACTATGTGCCTAATAGCTGACAGAGTCGTTATAATTGCGTGACTTAACGAACCGTACCCATTCAGAGTATTGGTACGAATCAGTGATCCCAGATCTAAAACGAGATGTGGTCCAATACTATGGCAGGGCTATGTCCGTGTGAATATAGTACGAGACGATGTAAATGATTGAGTTGCGCGCGCAACCCATTTCTCCTCGTCTGAATTTGAAAACTCGAAGGTGCACGATTACCGGTCGGAGAACTTCGGCGATTCTATTTATATATCTATCTGCTTACTGCTTTGAAATAAATTCAGGAGATTCAGAGATTGGGATTTTAATATTTCCAGATTTCGATGCTGACGATTCTCATGATTTGAATAGATCGCACGCCTCTTGATATGCGTATATTTTGAGGTTATGTTATTTCATGTATAAAATATAAATTATATAAATATTAGTACTATTATATATATATATACGCATATTAATAATGATAATATTATAATTATGTTATATTATAATAGTCTTATTTATATCTTGATCCGCATTTGAAAGAAATTAAAGAAATGAGTGATTTTGGAATTCATCTCGTTGGGGATAAAAACTCAATTATTTGATTGAAAAATTATTAATTTTGTTAAAAATGTAACTATTCTGTAATAAAAAGTCCTCTTTTCTATCAAAAGTTCAACAACTTTTTTAAAAATTTTATTTTTTTTAATTTGAAGGTTCATCTCTTTCGTTGAAAATACATTTTTGAAACTGACAACTAATCAATAGCATTTTTGGTTAAAAAATCATGTGTTTTGTTAAAAGGTCGTCTTTCTTTGTAGAAATTAAATTGTTTTATGGAAAATTTCTACTTTTTGATTAAAAATTACATTTTTCGGTTGAATTATCAACCATAAATATTTTTAGGTTGCAAGTCGTTCTGTTGTAAATGCAACTATATTGTTAAAAATTAAAACCATAATTTTTGGGTGGAAATACTCTTTTTGTTTTTAAATTTAAATAATTTCGTTGAAAGTTCATGTATTTTGTTGGAAATTGACCTTGTTTAGTAGAAATTTAATCTTTTTGGTCAAAAATGCAAATGTTTGTTTAAAATATCAACTGTACATCTCCTTGGGTTTAAAAGTCGATTATTTCACTAAGAGCTGAACTACTTTGTAAAAAAATACGTTTTTTAATAAGGTTTTTTAATTATGGTTGAAAATTTAACTATTTGGTTGAAAATTTAACTCTTTCATTGAAAACTCATATTTTTCGCTTAAAAAATTCAACTTTTTGTAGATAATTCGTCTTTTTTATTTTAAAATTAAATAATTTCTTTAAAAATCCATGTATTTTGTTTAAGATTTGTCTTTTCTTGTAGATCATCAATTTTCTTGGTCGCAAATTCATCTGATTGGTTGAAAATTTAAGAACTTTGTTTAAAATTAATCTTTTTGTTAAAATTTATTTATCTTTATCTGAAAAGGTAACTATTATATGATTAATTCAAAATTAATCGTATATATTGGTTAAGTTGGAAAATCGTTTTTTTTATAAAACATTAATCTTCTTGGTCCAAAATTCACCTTTTCCCTTGAAAATTTTACAATTTTGTTGAAAATTTGTTTTTTTTCTTGTTCAATTCAATTTTTTAGTACAGTTTTTATCTGGAAATTATACTATTCCATTTTTGGTTGAAACTTTATCCTGTACATTGTATTAGTTAAGACACTAATTATTTGATAGAAAATTAATTTTTTTGGTTGAAAGGTAAACTTTTGGGTTGAAAATTGATTTATTGTGTTAATTAGATTTTATTTGAAGATTCATCATTTTAGTTAAAGAATGAAAACTCAACTGTTTTGTGAAAAATTTTTCTGTTTGGATGAGTTCAACAGTTTTTAATAAAAAATGTAAGCATTTTTTTGTTGAAGATTCATAATTTTAAATGAAAATTCATCTCCTTCTTTAAAAATTTAAGGATTTGGTTGAAACTTCATTTTTTTTTTAGTTGAAAATGAAACTGTTTTGTTACACCGTTCGATTTTCAAAATTGTCAATTCGTAAATAAGCTTTTGAGTTTGGATTTATAAATAAAAATGTAAAAATTAATAATATAAAGCGACTTAAAATAAACAAATTCAATTTATAATTTAAAAAGTTTCCAATTAAAAAAGAATTGTAATTAATCTATTTTTATTGATCAAAATGATTCAGTCTTTAACATTGAAAAATTTATTTATTCATTCTTCAATTCAAAGCATTGAAAGTAAGTTTATATTAAAAAAAAAATCCTTATTGACTGAAAAGTCAACTCTTGTGTAAAATTAATATCTTTTTGGATGATTTCAACAGTTTTTAATTAAAAAATCAAACTTTTTTTGTTGAAGATTTATCATTTTAATTAAAAATGTAATTATTTTGTTGGAAATTTGTTATTCTCTTTTTTTTTAGTTGAAAATTCAATTATTTTGATAGTAAGTTAATTTTTAACATTTTCAGTTGGCAAACTAAAATTTTTATCTCTAAATAACAATGCAAAAATATTAATCTGGAACAACTTAAAATAAAAACAATGTAACTTTTATTTAAAAAAATTTTTAGTTAAATAATTAATTTAATCATTCAATTTTTAATGTTACAAACTAAAGTTTTTTTGAATTATTATCATTTTGAATCTTAAAAATAATAGCGTAATTAGTATTTTTTAACCAGAAATCTCTAAAATGTTAAAGTCATAAACATTTTTAAATGGTAATTTCGTATTTTAAAATAATTTAATTTAAAAAATTGTAAAATTAAAAGGTGTTAAAAGTTTGTGTTTTATACGTATGAATTATTGAGCGTTTAAATGAAATATTTCTGAATTAAAAATTTGTCAAGCTTCAGTTTTAAAAGTTTAAAATTCAAAAGATTTCCACCTCAAAAAAATCATTTTTAGATTTAAAATTTTCTAATTTCATCCTGAAATTTGAATTGCAACCGGAAATTTTTCAAAGCAGTTGTATGTATTTCTGAATTGGAACAGAGATTTTTTGAAAAAAATATATAATTCAGATCTGGGACAAGCCATTATAAACAACTATTAAAAACTATACAAATTTGAACAGAGTGGTTCGAAATATAAATTCTTGAATTGTTAAAATTGTAATGAGCTAAATTTTAAGTTTGAACGCTACAATTTTAATTTAGAATAATATTAAAAATTAATTTATAACTTGAAATTATTTGAAATAATTTGAAACACGATTTAGATTTTTGCATATTTAAAAAAAAAAGCTTTTAAGAATTGTAAAATATTTAAAAAGAATAACAAAAATGGTTGTGATTGCTAAGAAAATTGAAAATGATTTTTCAGTTTGAAAAATTAATTTTAAGTGAGTATTTGAAAAGATTTTAAAAATGAAAAAGAAGGAATCAGGATGATTTTAAGGCAATTTTTTTATTTTGCAGTTTTTTTTATTTTAGGAGAAAAATGTAATTAACACAATAAATGAATTTTCAACCTAAAAGTTTACTTTTCAACAAAATAAATTAATTTTCTATCAAATGATTGGTGCTTTAACTAATACAATGTACAGGATAAAGTTTCAACCAAAAATGGAATAGTACAATTTCCAGATAAAAACTGTGCTGCAAAATTGAATTGAATAAGAAAAAAACGAATTTTCAACAAAATTGTTAAATTTTCAAGGGAAAAGTTGAATTTTTGACCAAGAAGATTAATGTTCTATAAAAAAAAACGATTTTCCAACTTAACCAATATATACGATTAATTTTTAATCAATCATATAATAGTTACTTTTTCAGATAAAGATAAATAATTTTTAACAGAAAAAATTAATTTTAAACAAAGTTGTTAAATTTTCAACCAATCAGATGAATTTTCGACCAAGAAAACTTATGATCTACAAAAAAAGACAAAACTTAAACAAAATACATGATTTTTTAAAGAAATTATTTAATTTTAAAGTAAAAAAGACGAATTATCTACAAAAAGTTGAATTTTTTAAGCGAGAAATATGAGTTTTAAATGAAAGAGTTAAACTTTCAACCAAATAGTTAAATTTTCAACCATAATTAAAAGACCTTGTTAAAAAACGCATTTTTTTACAAAGTAGTTCAACTCTTAGTGAAATAATCAACTTTTAAACCCAAGAAGATGTACAGTTGATATTTTAACCAAACAATTGCATTTTTGACCAAAAATGATCATTTTCAACCAAAAAGATTAAATTTCGACTAAACAAGGCCAATTTCCAACAAAATACATGAACTTTCAACGAAATTACTCAATTTTAAAAACAAAAAGAGTATTTCCACCCAAAAATTATGATTTTAATTTTTAACAATATAGCTGCATTTACAACAGAACGACTTTACAACCAAAAAATATTTATAGTTGATAATTCAACCGAAAAATGTAAAAATGTGAAAAAAAAATAAAAATTAAAAAAAAGTAGTTGAACTTTTGATAGAAAAGAGGACTTTTTTTTACAGAATAGTTACATTTTCAACAAAATTATTAATTTTTCAATCAAATAATTGAGTTTTTATCCCCAACGAGATGAATTCCAAAATCGCCAATTTCTTTAATTTCTTTCAAATGCGGATCAAGATATAAATAAGACTATTATAATATAACATAATTATAATATTATCATTATTAATATGCGTATATATTTACATATATAATAGTATTAATATTTATATAATTTATATTTTATACATGAAATAACATAACCTCAAAATATACGCATATCAAGAGGCGCGCGATCTATTCAAAACATGAGAATCGTCAGCATCGAAATCTGGAAATATTAAAATCCCAATCTCTGAATCTCCTGAATTTATTTCAAAGTAGTAAGCAGATAGATATATAAATAGAATCGCCGAAGTTCTCCGACCGGCAATCGTGTACCTTCGAGTTTTCAAACTCAGAAGAGGAGAAATGGGTTGCGCGCGCAACTCAGTCATTTACAGCGTCTCCTACTATATTCACACGGACATAGCCCTGTCATAGTATTGGACCACATCTCGTTTCAGATCTGGGATCACTGGTACGAATGCAAAGTAACAAGACAACGGAAGTCGGTACCTTGGAACGGGAGGTGACGTCATTACATATTAGTCATTTAATGGTTTAAATCAGCTCAATGAACATGTACAATTTAGAGTAGTACTTTACGAATTTTAGCATTTATGCTATGCGCATAAACATATTCCTCCCACTCGCCCCTTCTGCATATTCAAATTTAAAACAATATATATGCATTAAATTTTAATGATAATAACATGGAGTGGTAGGTTCAATTTACATAGTTAAGTTACAATTTGAGATGTAGAAATAATTTACATAATCTTATGAGTTATAATCTAATTTGTGGATGTCACACGGTAAAATAAATTGAGCTGTGACAGAGATATTATTCCTTATTATAGCTAAATATTTAGCTGAAAACGAACGAAGGAATTTAGAAAGATCCCTGGATCAGCGAAAATGAATATCCTTGACCATTTTCCATATACCAGGGATATCGTATAGTCAAACAGCGAATAAGTATAGCTATAATAGGAATATTAAGAATAGGTGTATGAAGCAATTATCGGAAGAGCGCCGGTGCATTATGGGAGCAGCGAAATAAAATGGTGACGGTCTAATCGGGAGCAATGACAGTTGAGATTTACTTAGGACAATTAAACGCTTTTTACCACTTAAAATGTGCTCGAATGTTAATATTAAATGGAGTTTCTGATGCAGTAATAATAATTTACATTTGTTTCGATTGTAGGCGATAACTATATTGAAATATCAAGAAACACGATAAAAACAACAAACTTGACCTCCAAATGTATTACACGGATTTCAGGGAAATTCCTTTTCGCGATGCCAGACGAAAGATTGGCTACTGTAAGTTAATATATTTCTATAACAACTAATTTTTTTTCTAATCTGAAGATAATACAATTATACATAATCTGTCGAAAATAAAAAACTTTCGAACTTAGCAATTATGTCCAAATTACTGACTTACGAGAACAATTTACATAAAGTAACTAAATGTTTAACTCTTCTAACTAAACGTTTTACCTAATCCAAGCGTACACTTTCTTTGAGTTTAATATATTCTTGATTCACTCGTTCGCCTCAAGAATTTTTTTTCCATGCAATAACTGGCAGTGGACAAAGACTCTTCGATCAATCCTAGTTCCCACTTGCCAGGTGGTAAATCTTCATTTTTTATTAAGACTAGTGTACCGGGTTCTAAATTAGGATTCTTATGCCTCCATTTGTTACGTTGTTGTAATGTGTTTAAATAATCATGGCGCCAAAGACGCCAAAATTGCTCAAGCCTCTGCTGAAATAGCTTCCAACATTTTGGGTATTGCTCAATTAGATCCAGCATGGATCGCTCAGGCAATGACAATGGTGCTCCACCATTTAAAAAATGTCCTGGTGTCAACGATGACAATCGATCGGTCTCATGAGACACAGGTCCTATAGGACGGAAGTTCAAACATGCTTCGATTTGCCATGTAAGCTTAGTGAGCTCGTCAAAGGTCAAAATGTGATTCTTGATAACGCGTCTGAGATGGTGCTTGATACTTTTCACCCCGGCTTCCCATAAACCACCAAAATCGTGCGAAGTGGAAGGTATAAACTTCCACGTCAAACCGTCCAGAGCAAACGCGGAATGTAGTTGATGATCAGTTACTAGTTTTCTAAATGCTCTTTGTGGTTCCCTACTAGCACCAACGAAATTTTTCGCCTTATCGCTATAAACAACTTGAGCATAACCTCGACGGCTACTAAATCGTCGAATTGCTGCTATAAACCCTTTAGCTGTATAACCAGATACAACCTCTATATGGATGGCTCTAGTAGCCAGACAAAAAAAATGCATATATATGATTTGTCAGTTTTTGCGTTGCGAATTTTTGACAACTTGTAGGTGTATGGACCGACATAATCAATTCCTGTATGTGTAAATGGAATAGACGGAGTGACGCGGGAGCACTTTGGCCCGGTAGAACCCACTGTTTTGCCTGTTGCGTTGACTCAGGAGTGTAGTAGTGGATCCAGGTTTCATCCATGGTTATGAATCGGCGCAAA
>NC_046658.1:41806467-41817738 GCF_010883055.1 Belonocnema kinseyi
CTTATCCAGCTTGGCCTTGGTCTCGGATATCGTTTTCTTGCGAAGATAGTAGTGTTTGATCAAAGCTCGAAACTCAGATTTTTCCATATTAAAAAAAACTCGCAGGTTGGTCGCTTCTCAGTGCTGTAACTTGTAAATGCGTAAACATAAATGGCTGAAGCTTTGACAGGCGTCATTTGAAGGATCAAGCTTGACGAAAATGGTTCACATTAGTGAATACTAATACCATCTCTTAGAATTTGCAGGTACTTATCAGACTGCCTAGTAATACGCATATAAACAGACGCAGCCTAAGCTTGTGTTGATGCATCAGCGAAACCATGTACCTCCACATCCTTGGGATTGGAATAACTACCTATCCAACTTGGAATTGATACAATTTCTAATTATTTTAACTCTGTGCAGTATGCTTGCCATTCTTTGTGCCAATTATCTGTCAATGTATTATCCCAATGTAATTTTAGCAACCATAACTTTTACATGAAGATTTTTGCCGTAACACCTATAGGAGTCAGATAGCCAATTGGATCAAACATTTTAGCGATAGTAGATAGAACTGTACGTTCAGTGTAAACATTTTGAATTTTAATGTTTGAACGTATTTGAAGTTGATCAAGATTGGGAGCCCACGAGAGTCCCGAAACACAGATAGAATTATTTTCTGAAACATCAGGAAATGTATAATCCTTACAATCGTTAGATGCACCTTTAAGTAATAAAGAAATATTACTTGACCATTTATCTAACTGAAATCCTCCACGATGTAAAATCTCAACCAACTGACTCTTTGCAATTGTGGCAGAC
Organism: Belonocnema kinseyi; assembly: GCF_010883055.1. NCBI lineage: Eukaryota > Metazoa > Arthropoda > Insecta > Hymenoptera > Cynipidae > Belonocnema > Belonocnema kinseyi. Next base: position 41,807,272 of record NC_046658.1, read on the forward strand.
TTAAGGTCGTCTGCTCCGAAGAGTACATCGTCAACATAAAAGTTTTCTAAAAGAATTTTTTATCCTATAGGGAAGGAACTAGCTTCATCACAAGCAAGTTGTTTCATGACCTTTAATGCCAAATTTGGAGCAGTTGCAGTTCCGTGCGTCACAGTTAGTAACTGGAATATACTACTTTATGTATACGCCAGCACATGATAATGATAGGGGGATCTATTTCGAGTTTAGGTCAAGCTTGAAGCATTAAATACAACGCGTAAGCGTGTTATAGCTGAATTATCTTTTATTCCATGATGGTGAGGAATATATACCAGTTGTTCATTAGTGAAGGAATCACCTGAAGAAACATGTCTCATGTGATTAAGCGATTAATATTCACTCATAAAATTTGAATACAATGTTTTATACTCAGGTTGAGAAGCTATTCTTCGTTCAATACCAAACAATTGCTTTCGTGCTATAGGGAACGAGACACCAAATTAATTGGTGGATCTAATTTAATGGTAACCGTACAATGTACCGTCTCGATTTATTGCGGTAGTGAGTTTCAGCGAAATGAGTTTCACATTTGTTTCATCTTTGGTGAGATGATTCACTTGAGGGATTTCTTCAATTTCCCAAAATTTATTCAGGGCGAACGATATCTCACCGACCTGACAGCAATGGTGAACCTTAACACTGTCGTTCAACAGAGCCGTTGAACCGTCCAATCCACCAACAACAATCCATCCAAAGATTGTGGCTTAAGCAATTGGGGTGTCAACAGGGCCTTTCATTAGACCTTGTTCCATTTTTGCTGAACATACATCAGCAGCTAACATTAAATTAATTCGATCCTGAAAAAAAGGTTCAGGATCTGCCATAGTTAAGCCTTGCAAGTGAGACCAAGCATTGAGATTAATATCATGATTAATTGGAGGCTTGTAAAAAGTCACATCTTGACACACACATGTGCCCATTGTCAGTTTAGCATCTGAAATAACTAGTGATTCAATATTTAATTTTACTATTGCAGTAGCTGTGGTTAAATGCGTTGCAGCTAAACCTTTTACAGTGGCATGAATGCGTCGACGTGGTAGTCTCAATGATTGAACTATTGACTCAGAAACAAAGGATTGATCACAACAAGGGTCAATCATCGCTCGCACTATTTGAGAGCGTCCGTTTGGACCTTTTATCAAAACTCGTGCTGTTCCAAACATAGCAGTACGACGACGTCGCATTTCCTTATGAGAGAGATGAGAAGTTAGTTTTGTTTCTTTTATACTTTGGGAATTGAAATATGACTTATTATTATTGTTCTAAGTTTTTAAATCAGAGTCATGATGCAATAAAGAGTGATACAGTCTGTTACATTTGTTACGTCGATATTTACTAGGATATTTAAATGGTCCATCACCAGGCTTGGTACAATTATAACATAAATTATTTTATCTCAATGAATCATAACGCTGATCTACATTCTGACTTTGAAATTGCTGGCACTTTACGAGTATGTGTTGAGCTTTACAAAGAACACATGTTTGAATTACATTATTAGAATTTGACTCAATTTTAGAATTCGTATGATGTGACTATATTTTTATTCCGTTGATAACTACAATCTTGTTTTTGCGGGCTTATATCATCCAAAGCGTGAATTCGTTTTTTCAAAAATGTTTCAAATTCACTAAGTTTAGGATATTCGTTAGTCTCACCTAAATATAATTCCCAAGCTTTTCTAGTTTGTTTATGAAGCCGATTTACAGTATGGTGTATAAACAACTAACCGCGTTGAAGTTCCGCATCTCCTAAACTGTCAATTGAACCGATAGTTGCTTTATATTGATTATAAATGCGTTTTAATAAGATAATGAAGTTTCTGTACATTGGATAATCTAGTCGAATTACTAACAAGAGATGTAAATAAGTCTCGATAGCTTGGCCATTCTACATAATTACCTGAAAATATTGGTAGATTTATTTGCGGCAATTTGATATTCACAGAGTTACCTTGTTGAAGTGGATTGTGAGATTGTTCGAGAAATGTGGAATTACCCAGTGGAGCTTCAGGAGTTAACTTCGCTTTCCAATTGCTGAGATAATCCATTGCCTCGGCGTAATTATCGGAAGCATCAATAAATTCACCCTGGATGAAATATTCTTCTGTTTCTTGTTCATTAAATATAACAGCAGCATTGATTTGATTGTGCAGACTGACGACTGTTGCCCAACGTTCTTTTAAAATGTCAATTCTGCTTTGCGTTATAGATGCTGTCACGTTTTCTTTTCCAATTTTTGCAAAGTTTAGAATTTTACGATTGATGAAACCAATCGTGTCGCGTGGTGTGTTTATTAATGCTTTCAGAGAGGCCATGATGAGTGATTTATTTTGAATTTAATTCAAAAACACTGTTTCACTACTAAATTGCGTAGATTTACCACTGTAGATATACCTCAATTGTTATCGTTGCCTATGTGTGTAAGGTAAGAGTGTACAGTCTTCATATTATGATTCACAAGAGCGAGAAAACACCACACTCACAAAACCCAAAGGCTACTGGGAACGAGCAAGAGAAACTGATGGGTAAAAATGATCGAAGGATGAATCCGGCTCGAATGACCGAAATTTTTAGGTGCAATTCATTTTGCACGCAACAAAATGGTTAGAAAGTCCAATATTAATATTTTAATTGCAGTGGACTGTATTTGAATCAAATGTGGGTCTCATAGCCGTAATGGTTTATTCTAAATAAAGCACAAACACTGATTAGCAGATGTTAAAGGTAGTGTACTTTATTGAATTTAATCACTGAGATTAAACAATTATTTCACTACTGTGTAAACACGAGTTTCATGGTCAAACAAAAGTTTCATGGCACGACGTACTATGTGCCTAATAGCTGACAGAGTCGTTTTAATTGCGCGACTTGACGAACCGTATCGAAAGAGAGTATTGGTACGAATGCTAAGTAACAACGCGACGGAAGTCGGTTCCTTGAAACAGGAGGTGACGTTATTACATATTAATCAAATAATGGTTTTAATCAGCTTAATGAACATATACAATTTAGAATAGTACGTTACGAATTTTAGCATTTATGCTAGGCGCATAAACAATTGGAAATGAAAGAGTAACTTAGAAACTATCAATTGGCGTAAGAAAATAAAATAGATTTTCCGCATTAGGTCCATTTCTTCGCGGACGGTCACATAAGCTCTAAGGCTGTTAGCTCTACGATTCTTCTGAGGAGGTGAGGGTGTGTGTGGCCAAATTAATTTTTCTAATTCCTTAAACTATTCTTTATTTCACTAAATTGAACATACAAGCCAAAGAGGTCATTTTATTAAATGGTAAGATTTTCTTCCCTTGTTTGACTGCAGAGAACTGAACTCTTAAGAGCAGCGGCCGGCGACGTTACAGAGGTTCCAATATGCCCTGGCGTAAAGACTGAGCGCTGCTAGGGTCGTTTTTGTGCGAACATTCCGCCCACTTCTGGACCAGGATAAACCTCTAGGTCTCGACCAAGCGACCACTGTTCATTAGGCCGAAACAGCGACATCTCAAGTAAGATTACAACATCTACCTTAGATAAGTTGGTCTGCGGAGATGTCAATTTTGTGCGTTGCTGCAAAGTATTCAGGTACTATCTGCTACACTTGGTCCAGAACTTGTCGCGTTTTCCCTGAACTAGCTCCCAATACGAGAGGCGTTCGAAGTTATTCTCTGCACTGCTGGGCCGCGGGATCGATGTAAGCGGGCTACCGACGAGGAAATGGGCAGTAGTGAGCACATCGAGGTTTTCGAGGTCTCCCGAGAGTGAATTATTACTCAAGAGCTCGTTCGGTTTCTCTTGCCGTCCAATAAATCGGGCCAAAGTTATGAGAAAACGTGCCATAGTGATATCACTCATCGGTTCAAGGTGAAGGGCCTTTGTCACAAACGAGACGAACACTGCGACATACGCCTTTAAGATAGCTGCGACCCTACGTTTGTATTTGTGTATTTAAAATGGCCCGGCGTCATCAAAGCCAGTATGTGAGAAGGGACGAGCAGGCGTATCTCTTTGCGGACCAATGAGGCCACTTGTTGAAGCATTAGCCGCTTAGAGAGATTAAAAAATACGGTACAAGTGAGCAGCATCGCTTTGACTTTTGATCTGCCCCCAATGATCCATGCTCAGCATATGAGACATGCATAAGTCAATCGAAAGCCTCCGTGTAGTGCTTTAATGTGGACCCAATTCACTATCAATCCAGAGAGGTGACAGTGTCTATCGAGGATGACGGGATGCTGCTCACTGAACGAAATATTCGAGTGCAGAAGCCTGTCCCTAACTCGAAGGACTTCTTGATAGTCGAGAAAATAATTAATTGTTCTTAATCGATTCCTTTTTGGAAATAACTCGTCTTGCTTGATGAGTTCTATTTAATGTGGGAAGTCTTTCTGTTGTATTGCACTTACTTGTATTAAGCACTCGCGGTCGATTTCCTTGGCCGTGAGCGGAAACAATGCAGTTGGAGTAGTCATCATAACGTTTGAGCAGTCGTCGACAGCGAATCACTGTTTTGAGCAATTTTAACAGATTAAGAAACTGTTCGCAGACTTCCTTCTCTACGAGATGAATATTGACTGGGCTTCCAGTTGATGGCACTTCATCACTTATCTTTTTAGATACTAACCCTTGTACGTGACTGATGTAGTTGTCCACCAGTTAATTGGCGAGCTTGCCTCTTGCAATGGCAACACGAACTTCTCTCGAATCGTTTCAAAACTGTCTACAATGATATGCCAGATTCGTTGTCAGTTTTTGATAGCAATCAAGCTTCTACTACCAGAGGCCTTAAAGGAACATCTTGGCTATGACAGCTATGGGAGTGAGCGATCCAGCTGGATCGAAAAACCTAGCGATTTCTAAAAACACCCTGAGTTTAGTAATAAGACCTGTCTCCTTAAACAGAGGCAGTCAGAAACGAAAATGATCAGAGATAGGATCCCACTTAATGTCTAATTCGCTGACAGAGCCTTCAGTTGAGAGATCCAGCTAGGAGAAAGTTGGCTGTCGAGAGACAGATCGCTCAGAAGCTCTGGGTTCTTGGTGACGCGTTTTTTCAGCACGAAACCGCCCGCCTTGAGCATTGCATTCAACTGATTGATTCTTCTGCGAGCAGATTCGACGTCAATAGCGCCTCCCAAGAAGTCATCCACATGGAGGTTCTTCTCGATAGAGTCGATAGCCCCGGGCAGAGAGCTGCCTTCGTCATCACATAATTGCCTGAGGATCCTGAGCTCCAGGCATGGAGCGCAAGTTTCCCCTATGGGACAGTGAGCGGAACATAGTGTCGTTCAAGCTCGTCAGCTGATGGACTCCAGATTAAGCTACATCAGTTCGATGTGGGTCTAGACACGTTGAAGACCACTCGAAATTTCCTGCCTTTGTCCTATCGCTGCCAAATTCCATGATGGGGAATTTAGTTAACTGGAGACAGTCTTCGATGAATTTTACATATGCATTAGACAAACTCGGATCCTGTTGCATTCGACGATGAACTGACTCTAATCCTGATCTGGCATTCAAGAGATTCTTCCCCCAGATCTGATTAACACCTGGCTTGAGAGGAAGTAGCACGACGTATTTGCCACTCCTCTCACGCTGATGCTTATTTAGAAAAATACTTTCGCAAGCTTCGCCCTCGCGATATTTTCTTACAGCCCCAGGAATTTCTTTGATTGACCAATGTTAGATATGAGCTTCGACGATTAGAGCGAGTGGAAACTCGAAGTCTGTATTCTCCAAATTCACGTGGTGTGAGATGATCGACGCTAAGTAGCGAGCATAAATTCGACATACCGGGTGCGAGTCGACGCATAGATTCGACGCACTCGGTGCAAGTTGAATCCTAAATTCGACGCACTAGGTGGGAGTCGAAGCACAGATTTGACGAACTGGGTGTGAGTTACATCATAAATTTGACGCACTGGGTGCGAGTCGAAATATTGATTTGATGCACTAGGTGCCACTTGAACCATACAATCGACGGACTAGTTGCGATTCGAAGCACTGGGTGCGAATTCAATAATAAATTCGACACACTGAGTGCGTGTCGAAGCATAGATTTGACGCACTGGATACGAGTCGAAACATTGATTCGACGCACTAGGTACCAGTTGAACCATACATTCGACGCACTAGGTGCGAATCGAATAATAAATTCAAAGAACTGGGTGCGAGTCGAAGCATAGATTCCACATACTAGGTACGAGATGAATAATAAATTCGACGCACTGGTTGCGAATCGAAGCTTAGATTCGACACGCTGGGTGCGAGTTGATTAATAAATTCGATGCACTGGGTGCAAGTCGAAGCAAGATTGAATAAAGCCTAACCGCGTTTCTGTTCGTTATTGTGAAATTATGACCGGCACTCAATGCCAACGGCACTTTAAAACGGTACGAATTTTGACATACTAGGAATAGTCGAATGGAGGCAGAATGTGTGGCTATCTCTTGAGTTCTTCATTACACTGGCTGAGAGTCGAAGTGTAAAGAGCGTCTACAATATTTCTATAGTGCGAGTGAATTAGTAGAAAAAAGAGATGGATCGATAGAAGGTGAATATAAACTTCAAGGCCCGAGAGAGAGAGCGAAAGTTAGAGAAGTAAGAAAGAAAGTAATCAAGAGAGAGAGAGAGAGAGTTAAAATGGTGTCAGGCACCTTCCTCCTTTTATATTATCTAGGTTTCTCACATAATTGGCGGGGTTATTTTGTACTCACATATCGATGTATCAGTGGTAATTCCTTCCGGCTCAAAGTGACTAAATGTTAGTTCTATGATTTTTCTGGGGAAGGTGGGTGTGCTTGGCCAAATAAATTCTTCTAATTCCTTGAACTATTCTTCATTTCACTAAATTGAACGTGCAAAGCAAAGAGGTAACTTTATTAAATGGTAGCATCTTCTTCTCTTGCTTGACGGCAGAGATCTGAACTCTTGAAAGCAGCGGCCGGCGGCGAGACAGAGACAGAATCGTAGAGCTAACAGCCTTAGAGCTTATGTGACCGTCCGCGAAGAAATGGACCTAATGCGGAAAATCTATTTTATTTTCTTACGCCAATTGATAGTTTCTAAGTTACTCTTTCATTTCCAATTGTTTATGCGCCTAGCATAAATGCTAAAATTCGTAACGTACTATTCTAAATTGTATATGTTCATTAAGCTGATTAAAACCATTATTTGATTAATATGTAATAACGTCACCTCCTGTTTCAAGGAACCGACTTCCGTCGCGCTCCTAGGAGAGCGGTGGTGGTGGTAGAGGCGTCTCCTCTGTGACGTCAATCCGCTTTAGCCTGCACCGTAGATACGAACTATCTGACGGGGTGCTTGGGGGCGACTAACCTTTCAATATAAAATTGTAATAGTAACTAAGGTTTCAATTATTTCATTTCAGTATGTTTTCTATAGCATTCCTACCGTTAGATGCACCTGACTGCAGTTAAAAAAATATCCTGCTTCAAAATTACCTGTCCTAATAATGCGCAGGTACTTAGACAGTGAAAACAGTAAACGCAAACTTAAACCTTAAAGTCTTAAACTTTAACATATCAACGTAGTAGGCTCAAATTCACTTTTAAATACTACATTCCATACATGTTATATTAAATTGAACATTAAAGGTATCAGGATTTATTGATACTAAAGACGATTGCGATTTTTTCACTCCATTTTGATTCTATAACTTACCTTTCTTCATTGTGCATTATGTTAATAGATTGTTGCACTGCGCGATGTCTCAGCCAACATTTGTGTGCATTAAACATTAAATCCAAAAAAAAACAGCGATATTAAAATTGAATAATTAAAATATTAAAAATTGTATTAAAATTGTATATTGAAATGTTAATCGCCCTTAAGCACCTCGAAAGATATTTCGGAGCCCTCAAGTTAATCTGTACAAGTTCGCATGCAGTTTCGTGAACAGAAGTGCGTATCGAAAAAAGTTGTTTGCGCGAGGTTCTAATAGCAATGAAAACTTTATATTGGGAGTCAAAAACACTCCTCTAAAGTTTCATAAAAAAATTCCTTCTGATTCCGCATGGTAGATATCGAGGCGTCCTAACGATAGGATGCCAACGCACGCGATCGACTAGATGATACTTAACCAAAAATATAAACAATAAAAAGCTAACCAAGAAGTAAGAACTAGAAAGTTTTAGATCGCGGAATTGAACAAGATGGATCTAGAAGTTGGCCAAAACTAGAAGATGCTCGTTAGCTCCATCAAAACATTAAAGTGCTATCTCGGGCGAGTAGAGCTTGAAGGTGCCACTTCTCGCTTATAATCTAAACGCGAGAAGTGTCAACCTTCATGCTTTGCTCGTCCGAGATAGAACTTTTATGATTTGATGAAGCGAGTGAGCACCTTTTAGTTTTGGCCCACTTCTAGCCTCATCTTGCTCAATTACGCGAGCAAGACTTTCTAGCGCTAACTTCTCGGTTAGCTTTTTATTGCTTTTATTTTTGGTTAAGTACCGTCAAGTCGTGTCGCGTGCGTTGGTACCCTACTGTTAGGACGCCTCGATATAGTTAGAAATATCGAAAAACGAAGCACTTCTTCAAGTTTGAACAGCAAAAAATTGTTTTTTGAGATTTAAATTATGAATAGAAACAGTTCAAAGCAAGCCAATTTATACCTGTATAGGAATAAATCCGTTAAAATATTTTTGCCCTCCCTCATTGACTTTCAAATTACAAAAAATCAAAACAAGTCTACTTTTTCGCTATTTTCTTAGTCACGGTAAATTTCTCGACTACTTGCCCATATAATGTGTGATATCCATAATGAAAATGTGTTTGCGACATGTTGCAACAATAATAAGTGGGTTTACATCATACTTTATATAATAATAAGCGAGTTGTCTCAAACAGTGATTCTAGGATACCGGATTACCTCTCAGAGTATGCGGTCTTCTCCTTGAATCTAGGACTTTACAAGGATGGACGAAGCCTTTTTGCTAGCTTCTCGCAGGAAAACATTATGGTCCTTTAACGTAAAGGCTACATTGCGCGTCTGCATGTTTTGTGGTGCGAAAAACACCTAGAGCTTTTACATTTTTCGCATACGCGACTGCGAAACCGTGCCGAGGGACTCCGAAAAAGGGATTCATACAAACGGAGCACCTACTCAACCACAGCCAGAACAATCCAGAGAAACATCAATATTCAGATTTCTCTCAAGCCCAAAGATGCTTCGAAACTAGATGACGAGCTTCGTGGAGATTTATCCGAATAATCTGACCTCTAGACTATGAATTGTGGTGTGTATAATACAGCGAGAGGTTAGACCGATGCAAACCGTAAAACAAAACCAACGGCTGATCATAAGGCCAACATTCGTGTGTATCAACTCACCACCAAAATGGGCTGGGCAAGACAGTACGAGTCTCGTATTCATTGTGTGATTGACTACATAACATCTGGCAGTAATTTCACCGCCGACGTTCGATAGTTCGCGCGCGATCTGTGGATCCTTTAGAACACACTGAACAAGTCAAAGCTGCTGACCATGAGGCAGCATATGGTTAACAGAATACGGGTACATTCTGACGCTAGGGAAAGCCTAGAGCGAAGAGAGAGATGGGTAGAAGAAAACCACCGTTTTTCTCTGACCCATCAGCAGGTGGAGCAGGTGGAAGCATTTCGAAAAGAAGCCTACGAGTGGGCACAACGTTTGGCAACGTCTTTATGACATCGTTATGACAGCTTTACGACCTTTTTAAGACTTTTTATGTCCGTGTCGTTTCGATGTATTTACGATGTCGTAAAGACTTCATCAGCTCATACGACGTTTTTACGATATCGTAAAAAAACATTAACGACATGGACATAGGATATCGTAAAGTTGTCGCAAAGCTGTCGTAACGATGCCGTAAAGACGTCGCCTACTGTTGTGCCCATAAGGTGAGCATTAATAGTGCTATATTGTAATCTTTGTCACTCTTCAGGAATTAGCCTTAATAGTACTCCGCTAAATGCTCCCAAGGAAATCGAGTCAATGGTCGAGAATGAGAAGTTCCGCATATACTGGAACTTTATATTCTTGACAAATTTTTCTGTTGCCCTCTCGAGGCCTGGCATAATTCTCCTTGACTTCGAGAAAATAAACATGCTTGTTATAGAAATTTCGACGCCAGCTAACAAAAACATCATTGCCAAGGAGAATGGAAAGAAAAAGAGATATGGAGACCTCATAAAGGAGTCGCGACAGTTATACCCGGAATATTCTGTTAGACTAATCGTCCTAACTAGCGGCGATCGTGGTGGTGCCAAGCTTTCACTGGTTTGTAGCTTAAAAGCATCCCTGCGTGTCAACAATATGCTAAGACATTTGCGGGCAAAATGCAGAAGGCTGTTTCCTTCCTTGATTCGCTCCGGCGGTTGCCCTTATGACAAACTTTTAATTACATATAATTAAAAGTTTCTCATAAGG
>NC_046658.1:41817838-41853259 GCF_010883055.1 Belonocnema kinseyi
GCCTGTTGCCCAAATTCCTCGCAACCAATCAAGACGTTCAAAGGTTTAAAATCTTCGTCTCGCCGTTTGAGTAATTTAAATTAAATTTAAAATTATTACTTGGGTATTTTTGGTTTCGGTGATTACGAATCTCGAGTCAGAATATTAGAATTCGAAATGGCGGAATCAACGAGGTGGATGTAAGCCAACAACCCGGTAAAATGAGAAGAATTCAGAAAAAATCCGAATTCCTATTAATACGCGAATTTTTCTCCATTGAAAGTTCCAACAAAGAATAGAAGAAAAAAAAGAAAATTGTATTCCTTTTAACCAATTTAGAAAAATTTAATGAAAGCGTATAGAGAGGAATTAAAAAAGGAATGCAAAAGAAAGAATAAAAAGAAAGAGAATAATGTCACTTTGAAGGCGCAAAACCTAGTCCTTTTAATCAATTTAAAAAAATTGCAGTTGTAAATATAAAATAATTATGTAAATAGAAATAGTTTGTAGTATTGTCAAAGAATATTTTCATAATTCTGTTTAAAGATAAATAAATTTTGTTTGCCTTAAAAACATTATGAAATGAATTTATTATTATTTATTATATTATTAAATCAATAATTTGTTTAAACGATATAAACTATTGTATTTAAAATTACTCCATCGTTATGGCAGACAAAAAAATTAAAATTTTCAAACTTGTATTCGACAAAAACGAATAGAAACTATGCATATGCACATGTTTTGTGAACAGATTAGAAGGAATTAATTTAATCGAAAATACAGCATGTAAGTATAGAATTTAAAATAACGGTAGAAACTATGTTCGCCTGCATAAAATACAACGCGAGTGTCAATCGTTAAGGAAATAGAAAAAAATTGGTTTTGGAGATAGACCTGTTCTTTCGTTGGACACTTCTCCCTATGGAAAATAAGCATATTAAAAAAAATTAAATAATGCTCACTCTTTCGCGTAAATCTGAAAATATTCATTTGTTTCTATTCTTTTCTTCTTGCCGGGAATCACTTATTGAATAATTCAGGTCAGCCTGATCGATTTGGAAATTTTAACTTGGATGTTTTTGGGATAGTTGATTACAAATCTGGAGTAAGAATATGAGAATTTTAAACGCTTAATTCAATTTGGTGGATGTTAGTGAACCTTCAAGTTTTGAGTAATTCAAATTACCCTAATAGACTTGAAAATTATTACTTGTGTGTTTTTTATGTCGCTGATTACAAATTTCAAGTCAGAATATGACAATTCAAAATAACAGATGTGAGTGGCGTAGGAGATTCTCATGAATTATGTACTCAGGGTCGAAAAACGTTATTTGCCTGTTACTGAACAATCTAAAGACAATCATTTGTACAGGAATGAATGAATGTCCGCTCTATGTTTTGGTCACACTCGGACTAAGGAAGATTGGCATATGTTCGAATTTTATCTTCACCCATGCACATTGCCATGGGGTTTAGCTTGCAAGTGCCATTCACCCTCTATGTCAACATTTTGTTTATGTTGCATGAAATTTATCATTTCAGAAATTGTTTATTTCTGAAACTGTCAATTTCTGTTCGTCCGTCCTAACCTACACCAATTTTGTTTTCTCGTACAAAATTTAAAAAATGTAGTTCTAATCGATTGTAGTCTCGAAAAATTTTTTTGAGACTTCTAAAAATTACTAAATTTTAATTAATTTTTTTTAAAACATTTGACTGAAATGTTACTTATTTTGACTGAAAATTGATCTGTTTGACTATTTTAAACTATCATCAACTCAGGTTAAGAACCTTTGAAAAAGGTGCGCATGTGTACCGAAACGTCAGGAAGTTTCAAAAGGAGTTTTTTCTATTAAATAAATATCTGAGTTTCGAAGAACATGTTTTTTTGACTCATATTTATTTTTTCGATTTACGATTGGACCGTAAGGCATAAATACTTTGAAATCTACGATTTGAAATTAATGAAATTTATCATTTGGAAAAGATTTTTATGATGTTGCGTGGCACCATCAGTCACAAAAATGTTTTTCCTCACTTTCGGGCAAACCTTCTTAATTTCTTCTATGACGGTTGTTTGCATAATGTGCCCGTTAAGTAGCCTTGCATTAAAAGGTATTAAAATTTTTTAATCCTTAAGAACAGGGCTGACGAGAGGTGGGTGGCAGGAAGAGAGAACAGCCCCGGGCCCCGCGATCTTGACATTTTTTATTTTTGAACTCCAGCAATTTAGATAGTATAATTGAACTTAATGAAATTTCTCTACATTCAGTTCTAAATTATTTTTAGAGAGAACAAAAGTTGATAGCGCTGATTTCATTAAGCATTTCTCGTTTTTACATCTCGCCAGAATATCGGGTGACACCTAGTATCAATTTTAGCATACTGGAGCGACATGTTTCTAAACATAACAAGGGATAGCCGATAGTAGATATGTTTTGGGGTTTATTTTTTGTGTGTTTGTGCGTGAAATACGTGGTATTGTACAAAAAATGAGATATAAACATAAGTCAGGTGCATAGAAGCGGAAAGAAAAAGAAGACCGAGAAAAGGAGGAAACGAAAGGTCAACTTTCTTTAAACAGATTTTTGACAATTCCTAGCCCTAAAGCTAACGCTCCATTAAAGCTTGCTTTAAACTCAAGTCCTTCAGAACCTCATGAAGATACTGCCTATCCTATTGCCGATAAAGTTGACAGCATTATTTTTCCAGTAACAACTTCCGAGGATGGTAATGCTAGGGATAATTTAACTGCACCTTCTTCACCTTAAATTTCGCGTTTATTACCCCGAATTATTAAACAATATTTCGATGAAGTATCACACAATTTTAACTCTGAGGATGATATTACCAGTGAAAATTTTTCTGCATCTTCTTCATCTAGACTTTTGTCTTCATTACGCCCTTGTATTGAATCATATTTTGATATTGAATCACTCACTTTCAACATTGACATTGACAGTGAAATGAAAATCGCATGAAAGTTTGCCACAGTCTTTTCTAAAAGATTGTATATGTGGTGAGCTACCGCTCTCTATTTTTAAAAAGAAACTAGGAAATAGTGATATTATGCTTAGAGACTGGTTAGTGTGGAGCAGAGCAAAGGAAGCCCTCTATTGTTTACCGTGCAAAATTTACAGCACACTTTCGCAAGCTCAAAATCCAGCATTAGCATCACCTAAAGGCTATTTCGCTGAACGAAAGTAAAAGAAGCTACACCACAAAGTCCCTGAACATGAGAGTAGTGTCTCGCACAAAAATTATTGTGTTCAATGGAAAACAGAACGGATAAAATTACAAATGGAAGATTCGTTGAGTGACTTGTTGTTTAAGAATATACAACACGAGCGAGAAGTGTGGAAAGAAATTCTAATAAGACTTCTACATGTAACCTTGTTTCTTGCTAAAAGAGGTTTGGCTTTCCGCGGAGACATTGCCAAAATTGGAGACCCATCCAACGGTAATTTCCTCGGAATCCTCGAAGTTCTAGGAAAATATGACCCGCTTCTTAATAACCACCTACGAAAAGCCCGTCACTGTCAGGAAACTGGAAAAAGATTACAGGTGCATTACTTATCAGCAGGTATTCAAATGAATTTATGGTTGTCTGTGCAAACGAAGTAATCAATTGTATTCTTCCAGAACGTGAAGGAGCGAAGTATTTTTCACTGATTGTCAATGCAACTCCAGATTCCCCTTACGTTAAACAAACTGCATTATTAATTCGATATGTCAATTTCACAAAGTCTACAGAGGAGTTCAGGCAAGAATACTGGCTGCCAACAGTTCAGCTGTCTATTCTGCCTACGCTAGTCACCCTCTCAACCTTAGTTGAGTACAAGCAGCTGAGAGTTGTCTTGCTGCTCTCACATTCTTTGGTGTCATAGCGAAATAGTACACAATATGCAGTTCTGCTCCACAGCGATGGGAAATACTGAAGGAGAAAATAGACTGCTCACTGCATTCAACCTCTCGAACTCGATGGTCTCACAGGTTTGTCGCCCTGCAACCGCTTTCTGCTTATCTTTCAAGAATGGCAGAAGCACTGGATGAGTTGTTATTATTAAATTTATCAGCAGAATGTCATGGCGATGTCAATAGACTCAAAAAGTATGTACAAACATTAAATTGTTTACTTATGGTATCGATCTGGATGAAAGTTTTAAAAACAATTGACATTATAAATAAAGTGATTCACGCGCGAGGGGCAACGCTTGATGTCACATGTAAGCATTTAAGCAGCTTAATTGTACAGTTGCAAGCTCTGCGTGAAGAAGGATAGGAGAAAATTTGGAACGAAGCTGTCACTGTGTCAAAAACATTAGATGGCCTGAATCTCTTCAAGAGGAAACCAAGAGAGGTCGCAAGCGAAAGACAATGGCAAACGAAATCGACCACGAAGACTCTGAAGATGACAGAGTAGAAAATGCTGTATCAGATGTGAAATTCAAACGAGGGGTGTACTACATTGTCCTAGATCATGCAATTCAGGATATAACTGAGCGTTTTGAAGCATCAAAAGAACTTTATCAAAATTTCTTTGTTCTTTTGGGAGTTTTCCATCTTATCGGAAGAGGAAATTAAAAAATAAGCAACTGAACTGCTGAACAGATACTCCACAGAACTGCAGTATGAGCCTGTGGATTAAGTAAAGATGTTGAAATCCATTTTTGTTGCACATTTCGACGAAGAAACTCAGCAATCTTTAAAGTTATCCAATGCTCTTCAAAGAACCAATTTCACCTCTCTGTTTTTAAATTTGTGCAGTGCCCTCCACATCTTTTTGACGATCCCCGCCACAGTGGCTAGTTCATAGAGATTATTTTCTGCTCTAAGACGAATAAAGAGCATTCTGCGGTCCATAATGTGTTAGGACAGGCTTTACAGTATGGGTGTACTAGCTGTGAAATCTCTACTTGCGAGAATAGCTAAGATGAAAGTTATTATTAAAGATTTCGCTTTAAAGAAGGCCTGGAAAAGCTAATATTTAAGAGCGAAGTAAGTTCACTTTTTAAATAATTCGTAAATATCATTATGTCTATGTTCTAATCGGAAACTAGGTATTGGCAATTAGAAATCTTTAATAAATCAGCGTCAGAAGAAATACGTGGGGGGGGGGGCGATATTATTGAGCCCCGGGTCCTGGAGAAGCTCTCGGCGGCCCTGCTTAAGAATCCCGTTTATGTCCTTCGTTTTTTAATCCTCATTAGGCGGCGAAAATAATAAGATTCCTTTTAAAGCCAATAGGATCTGATAGACGAAAGCTCCAATAAATTAAAAATACAATTTTAGTTTTAAGCATTAGAACGTGCCCCAAAAGTATGAAATTTTCAAAATCTAATAGGATTATATACAAGAATACATGGATCTGACAGACATAAGCTCCAATAAATTAAAAATACAATTTTAGTTTTAAGCATTAGGACGTGTCCCAAAAGTATGAAATTTGCAAAACCTAATAGGATTATATACAAGAATACATCTCTTTAACGTAAAATGTTCGCTTTGTTCAAATAGTATCAATTACAAAAATATAAAAACATGATAAAAATGTTAAAAAAAAAAATTTCCACCAGAACCTTCTTTGTAGAAGTTGATCCTGACGTCGTAAAATAATCATTGCTGTTTTAAAAAGCTCTTTATCTCATTATCATTCGAAAAACACTAAATAAATGAAGCGAAATTTTCTAAATTTAAAGGTATTAAAATTTTTCTATTTCTTGGTAGCTTTGTGGTATTCAGAAAAATATTGTCAACGCTAGGGACAGAAAGGGGTTCAATTTAAGAGATTCAACTACTGTTGTGATTTAAAACCGGCGGACAAAATTGGGATCCAGAAGTATTCAATATGTCTCATGTTACTACTGGACGAATGAAATTTTGCAATACTTTTTCATGCAAGCCTTCATATTGGGTACACTGAAACAATATCATGAGTCGTGCAATCGGACAACAGTGCGAGGCTGAAGTGTTTTATTTCCTCAGCAGATCTGCAATAGAATACTGCCATAGAATAGTAGACTAGTAATAGAATAGTAGACTAACACAGTTCGTCAACAAATCTTTCTGCAAAAAGACATTCCTTTTTAAGATTGCACCTATCAGTCGACTGCCATACACTCTAGATAAATTAAGATCCTTTTCGTTCTTGTTTTTGAGCCTAGGGCGCGCGACAGTTAAATCTCGCGCTTCGCACTCGGATATTTATTCTTTGCTTTTAGAATGCTTGAACAAAACTTTATCAAAAAGATCTCTTTTAGATGGCAGAATTTAGATGCGTCTTCATATTCTGAATTGACTACTTAATTAAGTATAGTTAAAGATTCAGTTTCGCAAAGCTCTGTAGGCTTTGAGGTACACATTCTCATCGTGACACTCGCGCTGCGCGCTCGATTTCCGACAGACATTTGTTAACAGTTTTTGTTGAATCTTTTTTTTTCTCGTATTTTTCGTCGTTTTTCCACACATTTTTTTATTTTCACTATTATTTTTCACGAATAAAACAAAAAGTATGCGTCCTATCAAGAAGTGATTAGTAACGAAATTGTAGATCTTTTTTGGGATAACAATTTTGGTTGATTCATCTTTTTTCGTATCCTAAATAGTTTGACCACAAAATGGAATTTTCGATTATTTTTTGTGCATCAAAATTTGAATTTTCGATTTTTCAAGAAAATCCAAAAAGTTTTTACGATAATCTTGTAGACTTTTAAAAAGAAATGTTTTTATTTCCTTGACTTTTTTCATATCGTTCGTTTTTTGGCTCAAAATTTGGATTTTCGTTTAATTGAAAAAACTTTGAAATTCTATAACTTTAAAAATTTTCTTTTGATCGAAAAATGCCATTGGGATAAATTGTTTGCTCTTTTTGATACTATAAATATCCGTACATAGAATTTTCAAATTCAGAAAAAAGTGGTCCCAAAAAGGTTGAAAATGCGCTCACTTTTTGAATTTTTATCAAGAATGGCTGGTTAACGAACTCGTCCTTTCTTTTAGGACCTTCAAAAAGTGTGCCAAAGATGGATTTGATCCGCTCATTTTTTCGAGAGTTATCGTGTTCACGAACGGACGGCCGGACGGACAGATAGACGCCGTCGTAAAAACCTGATTTTCAATCCAGGGGGTCTCGAAACGTGGACATCTGTTAAAAAACTGTAATGTCAAATTTCAGATAATTCTGATACTTTCTCAATCATAAATGATGAAAATGTAAAAAACCAACGAAAATATCTTTTTCGTACTGATCACATTTTCATTTGAGATAAAAATGCAGCGTGCATGCACAAACCATACTCAAACGAGGTAAGCAGTACAGTTGGTCTGAATATTACAAAAATTTAGCTAGATATCTCCGTTCCTGTGGAACGGGTATGATCGGAAAAATGCCGGTAAGACAAGAGTCGGACATTTGATACTTGCCTTTCAAATAAATAAAATGTGCTTTAAATGAAACTTTGACTGAATTAGGCCCAGTGGTGTCAGAGCGCGGATATCTCTGTCATGCGGAGTAGTTATTCCTTTATATTTTTAGGTTATGTAACGCCATGTGTAAATTAAAAAAATCAGTACTGCCTATGACAGAGATACCCGCGTTCTAACACCATTGATTAGGCACCCTGAGTAAACTTTTGGATAAGAAGTTTTTCAAAACAATCGGAGGTATTAAAAAACACAAATCAAACCCATGATAAGTCAATTTGCAATCTATTTGAATCCGTAGACCAACAGTGAGTTCAATTCGTACCCACATTTAAATCCGTGTGAATTCGAGGTCTGCTGAATTGGGATGAATTTGGATTGCACAAGCGGCTTGAAAATAAGGTTTAAATATACGCTGCATTTTTACTTTTAAAACATGTGATCTTTATGAAAAGATATTTGTTTTAGTTCGTTTATCTTAAATATATTTTTAAAATACTCAATTGAGTTGTATAATATTGTCCACATTACGTGTGCAACGTGTATGACGTGTGCACGATAGTATTAAAATGATTGCCAATTAGGGCACGTCATTTTCGGCTGTCGTCTTAATTGTCGTTTTTCCTATCGGTTATCCTATCGTTTTCCTGTGGTCGCGAAAAAATACAAGGAGAAAATAATAAAAAATATGACTCCTTGTCATTTTTTTCTTATCATATACTTTCGTAAGGGTTGATTCATGTAATCAGGAAATTCTTCAATTCCTGGATATGATTCTCATTCACTGCAGTAACAGGCAGGCTTCGGGTTACTATAAGACTTTGTGAATTTTTCATCATATACCCCGAATTAACAGCATCGATTATCGCATTAAAATTCTCATGAATTGTACATACACAATAGCTGTGAGTCCGACTTGCCCCAGCGAGCACACACCATTTTGGTCTCATGATGATCTGATTCCGGATCATGTATGAAGTCAAACCAAGATGGTTGACGTTCTTAGAGTACTTTAGTTCATATGTGGGGCCCCTTATGATTGATACGGCTGATGCGGCGGTAGCTATGCCCCTGAAAAAAAAAGAAATCTGATATTAGAAAATATAACTGTTAAGTGTAGTTGTCACTTGCATGCGGTTAAATACAATTTTTAAGTTAATTCGTTATGACACTGGTGCCAAGTATTGGGCGTTATTTTGTTTTGTCTGAAAAATGAACTGGAAAATAAGATCAAATCGATCCGAATGGACAGATCAGTATCATCTCGAGAATCCAATGATCGTTGGAGCAAAATTCTCTGCAACAAAATTGATCCTTTTTTTACTGCTTATCTTTTTTATTGGACATAGCCCTAATATTAATTTCCTCTTCATATTAAATTCTTTTCTGGTAAATTTTTGTCACTTTTCGGTGCAGAAATCGTCAGCACTCCTGCTGATTTTTTTCATTTTTTTGCTCTTTGAGCCATTCTCTTAGAATGGTAGACCAGGAATTTCAGGAATTCTTCTTAGTCATCTTCGACGCAGAAAAAAGAACCTTATATTTAAGCGAAAATCATATTAAATCTACTGATCTTCCAAGTACGTAGATGGACAACACGACAGTTCAGTAAACGTTGTAATGTTAGGCAACTAAATATGACTACCCTACCGGACCGAGTGAACGGAAAGGGTACTTTACAGAGTATCCTCATAGTATGCACATAGTATCCCTTCCCTATCATGCAACAAAAACTCAAAAAACAGCAAGATCTACTTTTAAATTAGTGAACTTCGAATTCTACTTTAACGTTATAAAAAACTATTGCGATTAATTCGTGACCTTCTAATAGGAATTTTAACATAGAATCCGAATTTCTCCAATTTAAAAGTTGACCTTGCTGGTTTTTTTCCCCAGGTGTGGTTTAATATACCAGGCCTGGGGTCTGCGGTAAGTATCTTACGGAACTGACCGGTGTGCGCCATTTTTAAAATGCGAGCCACGTGCTTGACCTTTCGCGTGGTGTTTGCGCCGTTTTGTCTCTTTAACTGACATAACAATTTTAACATTGCTGAGACATGGCTTCCAGTAATGAGAATCAGACATAAAAGGGGAGAGGGCCTATAGAGTCAACAAATCCCCTGTTCGAAAATCTTACCGAAGATGTGAAAAAGGGCGCGAACTCTCTAATGTTCCTTAAGACCAAGGATGATAATGATTTTCACCCCGTAGAGTCTAAGAAGCGTAAAAGGCAGAAGCAGAAAAAACAGGGAATCGGTGATAGCGACACAATCTCAAATGCAGATTCTAAAAAATCAGGAAATTCCGTCGAGTCCGATAATCTAGCGGCCAATTTCTCATTCACAGACCCGGAAGATAACCTAGAATTTATGGATCTGTCGAATGACAGGTCACAAACCGAAATCATCCCAGAGACGCAGATTTCTCTCCCTTCCTCGGGGAAATCGTTAGTGGAACTAAGCCAGCCTGATAATCGCGGTCAGAGCAAGACGTTTTCCCAATCCGCGGATGATACCCAAAACCGCTCAAATCCACGACCCCACGCCCAACATGCTCGTTCCCTTCGCTATAGTGATTTCGAAAAGGGAAAATGCCCTATTATAGTCTAACGTAACCCTAACTCTGAGCAGACTAAAAAAGATCGTGCTATAGACACGTGCGGTCGTCTGCTTCAGAAACACTTTTTAGGCCTAATCAACGGTGCTTGGCCCTCTGAGAGGCAAGGCCAAGGTCATTGGAGCGCTTCGGCTTAACCGAAAAACCATAGATCCTGCCGCACAGGAAACTAAAATAACCCCTCCAAATAATTTTGATTACTTTCGAGGGCACGGTCCTCCCAGAAAGGACCTCAATTTACATGGCCATTAGCATAAACTGTCGATCTAGTGCGCGATGCAGGCGTTGCGGATCTGCGCAGGTTCACACTGAAATTAGGCCATGTCCTAACGCGAATGCCATCTCAAAATGCTCGAACTGTGGTGGGGATCACTCACCATCTTACAAGAAATTCCCGAGATTTCTATTTCAGAGATAGTTACGAGTTTTTGCTACCAAGTACAAACTACCGTTTAAAAAAGCCAAATCGATCCTCCGATCCGGTAAGGGAGCTGATTCCGCTTCCTCAACCCCTGCACAAGCTAACTCTTCTCCAGTATTTAGCTTCTCAATGTTCCCAGAACTTAATGAAGCCCTCACCCCCTCCTTTTCGGACCTCCGTTTACAGCCTCAACAACCATATTACTCACAAACTCTGGCAACCTCTAAGACTTCACAGATACCGAAACCCCCTACACAACCTAGATAAAAACTTGCAGAAGTTCATCCAAAACTCATGCAGGCCCCCACGGGTGGGCATTCTCATCAATCTTCGCGAAGAGGATCCAACGCCAACTCATCGTACTCACATCTCCACAACAATGGTAGAATCCCCAGTCTTTTTCCAAACGGTTTTGCTCTCAACAAACAAAATAATACAAATACAAATACATGTCCTATGAGCTCCTCAATACCCACTCCCCCACTTCTCCAATACCCTTCCTATCCCCTCCTCCATACCCTGCCTCCAACCCTCTCTCCCCTACTTACCCCGCCCATACCACGGAGTTAAAGTCAACCAGATCACCAATCATCAGTGTAACCCTGTCTTCTCCGATGGACTTGGTCGAACTTTTAGTCTCGGGTCACCTCTAAACAGAGGAAAGTCAAAATATTCTAAATAAAGTGTTGCACTGTGTGAATCTCTTTACTAAATCCTTACTCGCTATTGATGGCTCAGCTTAATAGGTTGAGAATTGACCAATGGAATTGCCGGCGAGCCTTGAATAAACAAGGTGACCTATCAAATATCCGTGGCGAATTCGATATTCTACTTTTGTCTGGAACATTTTTTAAATCAACTTCAAATTTTAAAATCACCGATTTCAATATCATCAGAGCAGACAGGCAACGTAATACCGGGGTTGGCTTGGCCATGGCCATAAGCAGGGGAATTACATTCTCTAAAGTCACTTCCATCATTAATATTGAAAATAGTCTGGAGACTCTAGCAATTTCAATTAGCACTTCCCTAGGCGAACTCTTGATCGTTTCGCTATACAGAGTGCCCGCCTCTGATAATTTTATATCATCCGAGACGTGAACTAAATTATTTAATTCAATTCAAAATCTTAACTTCATCCCATTGTTTATTGCTGGAGACTTTAACTGCCACAACTCATTATGGGGAAGTTCGCATAACTGCAGAAATGGTTTGGAACTATGCCCTACCCTTGATAATACGAATCTTATTTCCCTTAACACAGGTGAACCCACCTATCGCACTAGACCAGACAGCCCCCCTTCAATAATTGACCTAACTTTTGTGTCTCAGAACAAAACTTTAAATTCCCCGGAAATTGATTGTTTATCCAGGTATAAGGCTTTCGTTGAAAGTGTGCATGAAGCCGTTACTGCGGCTAGTCCTACCTCAAAATCTCCCAAAAACTTAACTCAGTCTAAAAAGAAAAAGAAAACATTTGTCCCTGCTCCATGGTGGGATGCGGACTGCGACGCTGCTATTGAGGAAAGAAAATTAGCACTAGCGGCCTACAGGAGGCGTAGAAATGAAGTTAACTACATTAATCTAAGTAGAATAGAAGCTAAGACTAGACGCACATTAAACACGACTCGTAGAAACAACTTTGGAAATTCTGTGAGACCCTAGATAGGACAACACCGATCTCAAGAGTTTGGCGAGTCGTTAAATGTTTTAAGAACAAATACACTCAACCGGCCAATGCATCTTGTTTAAGGGATAGTGAGACGATTCAAAAACTCCACTCACTGGCTAAAGAAATGCTTCCACCAACTATCTTCTTCGACTCGTTCCCTGAAAACTTTAAGAAGGACGAGTTCCTAGAGGCCCCGTTCACGGAAGCTGAACTTTCTATTGCCTTAACTTCAGTAAAAACTAAATCCTCTCCTGGCTTAGACAAAATTGATAATAATATTTTACTTCAGCTTCCTGATGAGGTGAAAACAACTCTCCTTGCAATTTATAATGAAATTTACCTATCTAGCTCCTTCCCAGACTCTTGGAATAACCTTTTACTTTTTTTGTCCCTAAACCATCACCAGGAAAATTCCGTCCAATTGCTTTAGCTTCATGTTTGCTTAAATTGATGGAAAGGCTCATATACAACAGCCTCTTGTGGTACGTAGAGCATAATCATATACTTTCCCCTACTCAATTTGGTTTTAGAAAGAGAAGATCCTGTGCTGATAATCTCGCTATTTTATCATCCGAAATTTTTTCGGGTTTAGCAAATGATGAAGTTGTGGCTGGCCTGTTTCTTGATCAGAAAGGTGCATTGCCCAGTGTCATTCCCCAAATTGAAATTCTAACTGAAGATCTCAAAGAGATTGATGTTCCCCGAAAAATGGCTAGATTTATCTACAATGCTAACTCTTTCAAAAACATCTATTACAAAATCAACGGGGAACTTGTGGGCCCTAGACGCAGTACAGTCGGATTTGCTCAGGGCTGTATTCTAAGTCGAATTAACTATTCAATTTATACCAGAAAAATGCATCGTCTAATCCCGGGAAATTGCATTATGATAGAGTTCGCTGATGATATCGCCATTCTTTGTCGTTCTGCTGACCGAACGGTATGCATCAAATCCCTTCAGAAATGCCTAAACGAGCTTGCTATTTTTTTAGGACAAAGAAATCTGGAGCTCTGCCCAGAAAAAGCCAAACTAGTCTTCTTCAACCGACAGAATCTAGATACATCTGACCCATCATATACCTTATCATTAAACAACATTATTATTTCCCCCTCTCGGAATTATTCTATACATTAGGTTATCATTCAAATATCATTTCCTTTATTTATGCGATAAGATAAGAAAAATCCTTAACATCTTTAAAGTATTAAGAGGTACATGGTGAAGTGGAGACCGACACATCCTTAGGATCGTTTATGTCTCCCTCATAAGAAGCAGTCTGGAATTATGGATCTCATGTTTTTAACTTCGCGTCTCACAAATATTTTGATCAAATAGAAAAAACTCGTAACCAAACATAAAGACTCCCGTTAACGTTATGTTGGCAGAATGCTGTGAGCCACCTTTTAAGAAACGATTCTCCTTCTTGGCTAAAAAATATATTATTAAAACCTTTGCAGACCTGAATCACCCGCTTTCAGATATGCTACTCTCTTTTTCGGACCAGGTTATTAGAAAAAAGAAAGTTCATATCTTCAATCAATTCGTCCTTCTGAATGTGTTTGAAAAAGTAAAAAATTTACAACATCATATTCGTAGATCAGAAATTGATCCTATGTATGAATTTCCTTATGAAGATATGGTCTTCGCCCCTAATATCAATATAGGAATAGGCCGACTTGTTTAGAATAGCCCCTCTCCTACAAATCACTTCAAAGACCTTGTGAATAGCCAGTTCCAGGACTATTGACACTTTTACACAGACGGTTATGCCCGGAAGCACAAGTCACGCTGGTGTGAAAATTATCTATCTTTGCTTGTATTTTTTTAAATGAAGCCATAGCAATATTATATACTCTTGATTACATAATCAGTCACCGTTTTGATAAATTAGTTATATTCACAAATTCTTCAAGTGTCCTAGAAAGTGTAGGTACCAACAGTCCTGGATCTATAAATTCCAACCTGATATTTATAATTAGAAATCGCCAGGCAGTCTTGAATAAACTTAAATGCGTAAATTGCGACCAATAGTCCTGGATCTATAAATTCCTACCAGATATTTATAATTAGTAATCGCCTAGCAGTCTTGAATAAACTTAAATGCGTGGTAACTTTAGCTTGGATCCCTGGTCAAAAAGGTATCCCGGGTAATGATGAGGCAGACGTATAGCAGCCAAATCAGCAGCTAAAGTTGCCACTCTCCTTAATATACCCCTCCCTTTTTCCGATTTTTTCTCCTCCGCTCGGAAATCTCTAGATGAAATTTGTAACAACTATTATTTAGAAATAGGTAAAAACAAAGGTGTCTCATATACTATGTCGCATTAGGAGTAACCATTATTCTCTAAATGCTAGCCTTGCCCGAAAAAATATTATAAATACTGAAGGTTGTCCCTGCAATTCTCTTTCAAAACTTCTCAAGTGCCCTCCTCCATTTTGTTCATATCAAATCTTAGTAAACCCTTAATTTAAAATAACGTTCCATATATTTAAATTTACAAAAAAGCAAATCTGAAAATCTAAATTACAATCTAAGCTCGCTGGGTTGCCCCGTGCGGGTGATCTCGTTGAGAAACGGATCCTCTAGCGCGGAGTAATCTGCAGGGTGTACATTCAAATTCTGCCGCCTTGCTACGTAATAGTCGGGAAACCGAGCTGACTGCACTATCTCTCCTGAGATGACGCAGCTGGGCTCTGCCCGACGTTGTTTGCTTCAGATTCAGAAGACTTCACTCCCCTTCAACTTCGTCATGACCGGATATACAAAGCTTTTATAATGCAGGTATAGCGTCAACGAAGAACGAGGCATAACTGATGAAAATCAAAAGTTTGTGGGAAAATCTCGTCTTGGGCCTAGTGACCTGTCAACAAGTGAACTTATTATATTGTCAAAGAGAAGAAGGGAAGTGTGGATAATGGAAGTGTGGAAGTGTGTTTTGCGCCCGGATTTGCAAGGAACATTTTATGAGTGTTAAGTAAGAAATTTATGCGTGTCGAGTGTGAGGTTATGTTTGCGAGATTATGTTTACCTAAAACATAGAGGAAGAATTCTTTGTAATTTATATTTATTACAATCGTTTGTAATTTGTTTGTTTCATTCAGGCTCTCCAGCTTAAAAATCCTTTTCATTGATTCAAGGTTCATAATTATATTTGAACATTCATTTCTTGGTCAAAAATACAAGTATTTTATTTGAAAATTATTTTTGTTGTAAAAATTTCATATCTTCTTATGCTTATAACTTTTCACTATGGGTTCAAAACGTATCTCTTTTTGTTAAAAAATTCGTGTATTTCGTAGAAAAAGTTTTCTTTTTTGGTAGAAAATTCTTCTTCTTAGCAAGGCAAAATGAAAAATTTGTTAGGACAATGTAGAGATTTTTAAATTGGTATTTTTCGATTTTTTGTATCAAGAAAAATCTTAAATTTTTGTACAGTTTTTTGAGACGTATATTTTTGGGATTTCTCATGAAAAAAATATTTTTTTATAGAATTTTGT
Source organism: Belonocnema kinseyi (assembly GCF_010883055.1). Lineage (NCBI taxonomy): Eukaryota > Metazoa > Arthropoda > Insecta > Hymenoptera > Cynipidae > Belonocnema > Belonocnema kinseyi. Next base: position 41,833,450 of record NC_046658.1, read on the forward strand.
AAAAATACTACTTATTTACATTAAACTAGGAAAGAGGAATGCAATGTTAAAACTGTTGAATAATATCACTTGAGGATTTTAATCCTGCGAGCAGATCGCTCTTGGAATAGGCTGCTCCTAACCTCAAAATCTCAATAAACTGATATCGCATTTTACGTCAGCAATAGAATATTATAACTTAAATTGCTTTCCCTTGTTTGGCAGTGTAACGACAGTGAGATTAAATAAAATATGACACTATATCCACTATTGTCACCAAGGGCACTTAGCTTAAATTTGTACTAAAATCTATATCTTTAAGAGCATATGGATCAAAGTTTCGATTCTTATCAATTTTTGGATTTATCGGGTCTTGACATCTCCCGACAATTTTCCCAAATATTCACCCTGCATTTCGAAAAAACATAAATAATTTTTCAAAACCAAGACAATACAATACACCTATAGGGGCATCGAGAGGCAGTTATTTCCCCGAATGCCGCTTAGAGCCCATGACTTCGGTAGGGAGAATGCTCTATCAGAAATCATCACGGCCAGCGGCCAATCCATTCGTTCTAAAATACCTTTCCCTTTCCACCTCTATCTTTGCACCACTACGTCTGTTCTCCTCCTCCCACCAACACTACCTAACCAGCTTACTTCCCCCCTCTTCCAAAAATTTCTCCTAATATTTACACGCTCGACTCCCTGTTATAATCCCTAAACTCGTTCTTCCTGTCATCCTCCTGACAACATAGTTCGGCGTTTTCTTGCTAACCCCAGTGTCAACTTTACATACCTCTCGTGTATCCTATTTACCTCCTCACTTACCTTCCATCCTAACACCTCCACTCCGTAAAATAAGACACAACCTCTTCGCCAGCCCCCACACCTGCCTCATCATCACATTTGCCCTCTCACCCTCTCTTTTATATGACCATCCACTCCCCCATTCCTTCGAAACAGGAAGCCCAGCTATACAAACTCTTTTAACTCCTGTACCGCCTTTCCCTTCCACTTCCACTCCCGTCCACTATCTCTTCCACCTACTTTTCTGAACACCATAACCTTCGACTTGTCCGCATTTAACGCTAACCTATTTTTGTCCAAGTATCTTCTCAACCTCTTCATCATCTCCTTTAAAGCCTCTTCGCTCTTTGCCAGCAGCACTATGTCATCTGCATATTTGAGTGACCATATCCTGACTCCTCCAACCCTAACTTCTCCTACCACCCCAGCCGCTAGCTCACTTTCCATATCCGCGATTAAAATTGTAAAAAGCTTTAGGGTAAGCTGGCACCTTTGCCTCACCCCTATCCATCCAGAATCCCTCAGAGATTCCCTCCCCTTCTCTCACCCTATCTTTTGTCTCCTCATGTACCTTCCTTACCCTCCACAACCTCCCCCTATGCAACGAAGGGAACGCGCCCTTTAAATCTACAAAAAACGCATACACTTCGGCACCCTTTTTGGTTAATTCTCTATCCACCACGTGCTGCAAGACGTAAATATTGTCAATAGTACTCCTTTCCTCCCTAAAGCCCGCCTGCGTCTCCGGCAATATTCCTTTCCCCTCAAAATCCTTGCGCAACCTATCTGCCAAAACCATCGCGTATATTTTGTACGCAGTATTCATTAGCGGAATTCCTCTTTAATTTTCCTGCCTCTCCCTATCCCCTTTCTTATACTATCGTAAAATTAACCCATCCCTCCACCCTCTTGGAAATCCCTCTCCCCTCTATACTTTTTTCACTACTCTGCCTTACCTCTTGTGCGCCCCTCTCCATCTACCTCCCTCGTTTTTCCAATGCCCTTATCTCTCTTTCGTGTATCTGACCCCTGAAACGAATCCTTAAAAAATTTCCTCCATTCGTCGTTCCCTATCTTCTAACTTATACCCACCATGTGTTACCTAAACCTATTATCACAAACTTAATGATTATTGGTCTGATTCCACCCTCCCTTCCACTGCGAATTTCTTTATCTCCTCCCATCGAATGGTTCAGGCGAGCTTCCCGCAAATAAGACAATTGAGGGACCATTGCCATGGGGATGTTCCTGCAAGCTTACCTGTAATATTGGGGGAACATTGGAGGAAGAATCGTGGGCAAGTTTTATTACAAATTTCTTTTTTTAAGTGCCATAAATCATACGTTTTTGTGGGCACGTGAGGCCCAAAGAAAGTACGGTTTTTACCTTGCAATGATCACCGAACATAGTTCGTTGCGATGGCTACATAACTTTCACAATCAAACAGGCCGATTGGCGCGATGGGCCCTTGACCTCCTCGAATACGATTTTGAGGTCGTACACCGGAAAGGAGCTTTGCACCACGTGCCTGACGCCCTTTCTCGGATGTATGAGGACGAAGTAGCAATCCCCATAGCTGCCATGGAGCCGGTGAAGGACGAGGTATCGTCACTTATTATTATGCGCTGAGCTTCCACCTAATCCAAGATTAATCTTTCTCTGAACGATTTTGCAGACGATTTTGAAAAGAATTGTTTGTTATACGAGACGTTAAGTGTAAGTATATTACGTATGCTGTAATATTTTCTCTGATTTTTTCCACATTTATATCGTTCCACAGTGGGACCGAACCACAAAAGGCTGGAAAAAAGTAAAGAATGGGCCAAATTATGTTACTCGCGGATTTTAGGGGTCGCTGATTACGAATCCGATATCAAAAATTTAGAGAACAAAATGGCAGACGAGTATGCTAAATAAATTAGGGGTTATTTTTTAGGATTGTTGAATATTATTGTGAGGTTGGAAACATAGTATGGGGGTTTGTAAAGGTAGCGCTTGTAAATATTTTTTATTTGAAAATTTTACGGCTGTTTTACATGACATTTTGGAATAGTTTCGTTAAAAGTGATAGAGGAGAATTTGGAGGGGTTGTCGAATATTATTGATGGCTTTGGAACAACACATAGTCTTTTAAACGTGACTTGTGCGACTATTTTCAATTTAAAAATTGTCTGACTGTTTTACATGGACTTTCAACGCTTAAAACTCTAGCACAATCATTTACTGCTAATTAATATTAATGTTAATATCAATATCTGTTGAGAAAATATTATTATAATTATATTATCATATTTAATTAATTACATATTATATTATTTCTATTATAATGTACCCTGATTATACTTCTTTTTTTATATTTTCATGTGCTAACTCAAAATTTTGATTATTTTTTAGAATTCCTTATCCTAGATCTGAATTATAGTTTTTTCAACAAATCTCTAAACCAATTCAGAAATATATACAATTGATTTAAAAAATTTCCTGTTGCAGTTCAAAATTCAGGGTGAAATTAGAAAATTCAAACTTTTTAATCTGACGCTCAATAATTCATACGTATAAAATACAAACTTTTAACACCTTTTAATTTTAACCTTTTTTTTATCAAATTATGTTAAAATATGAAATTACCGATTTAAAATTTTTATGACCTTAACATTTTAGAGATCTCTGGTTAAGAAATATAAATTACGCTATTATTTTTAAGGTTCAAAATAATTGAATTTTCCACTAATAAAAAAATATTATAATTATAATAATATTATCTCCACAGATATTGAGATTAACATTAATATTAATTAGCTGTAAATGATTGTGCTAGAGTTTTAAGCGTTGGAAGTTGAATTTATCTATTAAACTGAAAAATTTAAATAGCCATTCAAAATTAGAAAATTTATTTATGAGAATCATTTAAAATAAAACAATTACAAATTATAAGTACTAACAAGCACAACATTTTTTATTAACACTTTTTTAAATTGCTAGCAATTTTAATTCTTGAAAATCGAAGTCCCAAGTAGTCAAGAAAAAGTATAATCTAACTAAATTCTAAGAAGCTATTGTTTGTAATTATTTAATTCCGAATGATTCTCATAAACAAATTTTATAATTTCTAAAGTCCCGAGTCTGTTTAATCTTTTTTGGTTTAATAGATAAATCAAACACTTAGAAACCCCAGCACAATCATTTACAGCTTATTGATATTAATACTAATATAATTATAATATCGAATAAAATAGTGATATAGAGAAGAAATATAGCCTAAGGACAAGAGGAACTGTAATATAGACACAGAAATATTTAATGATTTAATGATTTAATTATCTGTTCAGGTAAAAATTCTAAGAATGAAAATATGTAGCTTCGTTTTGTTTAAAAATTTAAGAGAGCAAAAGAATATAGTAAAGACTTGTAAAAGTATACAATGAAGACAATAAATTCTATTCAATTCTACATATAATTATAATATGACATACTTAATTATATAATTTATTTTCATAATGTACAATAATATAAAAAATATAAAGAACACAATATAATTTGCAACAAAATATTAATCACTGTATTTATATTCTGATATTGCATATATATTTTTATTTTTAAATTGTGCGAAATATTCAAATATCATTAAAATCGCCAATTTCTTTAATTTCTTTCAAATGCGGATTAAGATATTAATAAGACTATTATAATATAACATAATTATAATATTATCATTAATAATATATGTATATATTTTTTATATATACAATAGTATTAATATTTATATCATTTATATTTTAGACTTGAAATAACGTAACCTAAAAATATGCGCATATAAAGAAGCGCTATAAGTATTCAAATGATGAGAATCGCCAGCACCGAAATCTGGAAATATTAAAATCCTAATCTCTTGATTTTATTTCAATGCGGCTCGATATATAAATAGAACCGCCGAAGTGTTCCGACCGGCAATCGTGCACCTTCGAGTTTTCAAATTCAGAAGAGGAGAAATGCGTTGCGCGAGCAACCCAGTCAATTATATCGTCTCCTACTATAGTCACACGGACATAGCTCTGTCATAGCATTGGACCACATCTCGTTTCAGATCTGGGATCACTGAACGGAAACTGAGTGGCCGAGAGACCACCGGGAAACTTGACGTTGCCAGATGCGAGCTTCTTCGTGAACACGCGAACGCGGCGAAGCTCGCCGATCCGGACTGCAGGCATGTTGAATTTATCACTAGCGAGCGTCTTCTTCTATCATAGATACGTTATTCGAGATCTGAACCGCTCCGCCGATCCAAAGGATGAATTATAACGAGGAGGAGAAGAGTTTATTTGTTTGGGGCACTCATATAGCAGAATCAGGGGCGGACACAGAAAAATATTTCGGGGGGGGGGGGGGGGCCAAAAACCTCCCCTGGATCCGCCACTAAGCAGAATATATATTTTATTAGATGGCACTGCGTCACACGCTATATAGTTACATACGTCACATTATTTGTGGGCTTTACTTGAAATTTACTATTAAATTTATATTTGATACATGATCTGTAATTAATCTATTTATATATTTTGTTGAAAATTCATATACTTTTTTCAAAAATTCATCTTTAGTTGAAAACTCTTTTTTTCTTTTTAAATTATATTTTTAAGTGATTTATAAATTTAGCCAGTTCAAATTTCATCTTTTCAGTTCGAAATGTTATTACTTTTCATTTAAGAATGAACAGAAATATATTTTTTCATTAATAATTCTGTCCTAAATGAGCACTGAAAAAGATCCGAACTTCCACAAATCATATTCAACAAATGTAGTCATGCATTAACATTTGTTAATTTTAAGAACAAATTATATAAAAAAATGCATATTTTCGGCATTTTTAAGAAAAAATAAATCTTTTTTTTTCTGATCTTGTTCAAATCATATTCAACCAATTTAGTCATGCACTAACATTTGTTAATTTTAAGAACAAATTATATAAACAAATGCATATTTTCGGCATTTTCAAGCAGAAATAAATTGTTTTTTTACCTGATCTTGTTCAAATTATATTCACCAAATTTAGCCATGCACTAACATTTGTTAATTTGAAGAAAAAGTTATATAAACAAATTAATATTTTCGGCGTTTTCAAGCAAAAATAAATCGTTTTTTCACCTGATCTTGCTTAAATTATATACAACAAACTTAGTTATGCATTAACAGTTTTGATTTTAAGCGTTTAAAATGAAAGTTCAACACATCTCTCATTGGGAATTGTTTCATTTAAACACTAGAGCATTTACACGTACTGTACAATAAAAGAAATATGTATAAATAAAACATTTAAGAAAATGGAACTATTTTAATTTACTTGTGTAGTCGTAAATTAAATTTTGAAACTGAAATATTAACTATTCCGTTTTTAATACAAAATTTATCTTTTTCAGTTAAATTAAAAATACAAATGCTTGGTTGGAAATTCATGTTTCTGATCGAAAATTCTGGAGTTGAGTTGACAGAAGTTGGGTTGGAAGATAAACTATGTTGCTGAAAACTCGGGTTTTTAGTTTCTTCCAATAAGAAATCATTCTTTCCCTAGGAATTAAAGTATCATTTGTTGATAAAAATTCAATTTTTGTAGAAAGCAAAGATAAGACAACAATAATCAGTGAATTATTCTCTCAAAAATAATTCTTATGAATAATATTAATATTGATAAAACATATAACTATTTTGTTGAAAACCCGTTTATTTAAGGTAGAAATGTATTTTATAACTGAACATTCAAGTATTCACGTTAAAGAGTCATTATTGAAGGCAAAAGTCAGTTTCTTCATTGGAAATTTCAGCTACCTTGGTTTAGAAATTGATTTTTTGGTTAAAAACTTAACTACATTCTTGAAAACACGTTTTCTTGTTTGATAATTAATTTTCTCCAATGAAAAGTTAACTGCAGGTTTCTAGTTAAAAATGTTTCTATTTCAGTTTAAAATTTAACTACATAATTGAATGAAAATTAATTTTTCTGTTTGAAAATTGAAACAGTTGTCTTCATGATTTGTGTTCTTGCTTAAATAATAACGTTTCTAACAACATATTGAACTTTTTAAATTTTCGAATAAACATTCGTTACGAATTCAACTTTATTTTTGATCATTTATATCTCTTTTGAAAATTTTTTCTTTTTGGTGTAAACTGAAGTGTCTTGGTTGGAAATTCAACTCCTTGTTTCAAAGTTAAGGTAAATTGTTGTAAGTTCATTTTATTTTTTTACAAATTTAACTATTAATTTTAAAAAAACGTTGTTCGTTGAAAATGTATTTTATAATTAAAAATGTAATTATTGCAGTTCAAGGTTCATCATTTTATTTGAAAAGTATAAAATTAAGTACTTCATTAAATGTTGTACTACTTGGTTAAAATTTCAGTTGATTGGTTGACGGGCTTAAGTATTAGGTTGAAAACTCTTTTTTTAGGTTAAATATTACTTTTTTAAGTCGCAATTTAACCATTCCATTTTTTATTGAAAATTAAACTATTGAAATTTTTATTGAGAATTTATCCTACATATTTGGTTTGTAAATGCAACTGTTCTACGACTAGTAAAATAAGTAATTATGAACATCTTTGTATAAAAAAATATCATGAAGAATTGCCATAAGGAGAACAAAGTCTTGTACACGAGCAAAGATATTATAAACGTAGATGCGGTAGTCGTTAAAAAAATGATAAAAAACGTTTTTTCGAAATTCTAATTTAAGAAAAAGCTAAAGAGAAATTTAGAGATAAATTAGTGCTGATTTGAATTCCGCAAAGTTTGTTTGGAAAATTTTATTAGGTTCGAAGAAAATTTAGGGAGAAATTTTTTCCGTTTGAGGCGCTCGTGTGTGTTTCTACACTAATTTGTTTATACCACTTTGCAGAATTGATTTCATTTTAAATTCAAACAATACATTTTTTTAAGCATTCAATATTAAACAAAAATTTTGTGTAAGAATATTTTACATCGTATTTTTAATAAATAATATTTATTAAGAAACAATTTTTTGTCGGGAGTTATATTATTTGGGAACTTTCAAATTCGGTAATATTATAGTTTTAAAGAGTTTGGAATTTTATTCTTCGGGTTATTTCATTCGTCCCTAGAAGTACAGAAAACTTGCTGTAATTGTAATTTCGACACCTGGATCTTATCAATTTTTTCCTACAGTATTTATTTAAAAAAATGTATTATATGAAAATTTTTGAAATCACAAGTTATAAAGAAAATCTTATCAAACACCAAAATTAAAAAATTTTAAATCACTGACCACCCAATTTTTATTCCGGGGCTTGGCAATTTTTTTCCTAGTACATTTCGGTCACTCGTAAAGGGCGGTGAATTTACTAGAAATTAATTTCTCTCATTTCTTAATTATTTCTCAGAAAATAAGTTATTAACCTCCTTAAAAATTGCGTGGACTTTTTTTACCTCTAGGCATATAAAAAATGTTAACTTCTGAAAATTTGAAAACTTTAAACAAAAAATGTTTGAAGCATTTTTTTAACACGGATAAATAACCCTGTTTGAAGTAGTTAGTAGATTATATGGCATTGGAAATGCTGTAAACTTGAATGCCTACAAATCTAAACAAATTCCGTTTTTGCCCAAATGTGTTTCTTGGCATTCGACAGTTTTCGTTCGAATTGTTTCAACTGCACCCAAATGATTTATTGCCATTGGATTGCAGTTTAATGACATTATCAGTTCAATGCCATGCAAAGCCTTCAGTGATCAGCGGCATAAAATGGAACCAATGCTGTTCACCCGGTCCGAAGGAGTTTAATGAAACGCATAGACTGGCATTAAAAAAATTGACATTTCAATGTCTTTACATGCGTAAAAATTGAATTTTCGACCGAAATCCCATTAAATGCGCTATACGATATTAGGCAGGAAGATGCAACCGCAATTCTCATATAAGAAAAATGTTCTGCTGCAGTGCTCAGTTTTGTAAAAATAGAAGCGAGGATAGATTTAAACTTTCCCGTTTCCCACTAGGGCGAAGAGAAAGACTGTCAATGTGGATCATAAATGGTAGACACGACAAATGGAAACCGAATTTAAATTCAAGATTATGCGAAGTTATTACTAATATTTATGACTATCACAATATAATTCAAATATAGGGGGTCTGAAGATAATGTTTACATGTAATTAAATTGCCTATTAGCATTTTTTGATATATTAAAGCGAAATGAGATCTAGAAGAAAGTAAGGTTAGGTACCCGTTTTTCTACAGAATGACGAACATTGACCCACGCAAATAAAAAGGACGTATGATGTGAAATATAAATAGCTATCATAATAAACTCTTGAAAAAGTATTGTATTAATGTTTGACCTATAGTCTATTATTATTTTGTTATTTGTTAATATTTATTTAAAAAATCATATGATTAAAATTTTAGCGCACGCCTATTTATAAACTGAGTAAAATTTCGTTTGTGTTTAAAGTTTATGTTTATGACTAATTAATTTTGCCAGATTAGGAATAGACAGGTCTTCCTCACCTTGAAGAAAATCGCTAAAAGGCGGCGAGAAAAGCGGCAGATGAATATTCAGAAACGAGTACTAAACGGACAGCTCGCGTACAACACAGACGAAAAGCGCAACGTAAGTTTTTTAACTCTTTCTGCCACGACCGGAAGCAAAGCGAACATTAAATGGGCCTGTATAGTCCAAACCAAAATGTGTGAATAGGCGATTTGGGGTTACTATAAATTCAGGTAAGTCCCCCATAAGTTGTTGAGACAAAGCCGCTCTCTCACGTGTGCACCCCGGGCAACCTTTGATCAGTCGTTTTACCAAAGAGCGAGCTCCTAAAATCCAGTAACGCTGTCTGAGCGTATGTAAAGTTAATTGCTGACCACCGTGTTAAGATCGAAGATGAGCATGCGTGGCGATAAGTTCACTTATGTCGTGACGTGGCAAAATGATAGGATACTTCTCATCAAAACTGATAGGAGAATGCCGTAGTCTTCTACCTAACCTTAAGAGATTGTTGGAATCCAAAAATGGATTCGAACTTTTTAATAGCGAGTTCTTTGGAACCACTCTCTCTTCTTCGTTCAAGGCTTTTATCTCATTAGAAAAGGAATTTGCCTGGACAAATTTAATCCAAAATATAACAGCTTCTTGGATTTCAATCGCATTAAGAGACATGGTTGAAAATTTAGGTTTAGGCTTATTAAGTTTTGAGTGTTTGAACACAAAGGCATCAATAAACCTTTTACAATAGGCAGTTACGCGAAGAAATCTTGGCCAAGAGGAGAATTCAAGCACCAAGTTAAATGGACTTTTGATCACACGCAAAACATGATGACTCTCTAGTGGCCGATGTTCTAAATTTGATTGCGCGGGGGCTACTTGGCGATATTCAGGCCATTTTGAGGAATGTAAAGTTAACCAAGGTGGACCTTGTCACCATGAGGAATGCCTTACCAATTTTTCGGGCGTGAGTCCCCGTATAGCACAGTCGGCTGGATTATCTTTAGTATAAATATATCGCTATTTCGCGCGAGGTACCAGCTTATGAATTAGGGAAACTATATTGGCAACAAACACAGGCCAATTTGAAGGATGTTTTCCTGGCAGCTCCACACAACTCCAAACGAGGAATTGATACATATTTAACAGGAGCTACTTTAGATTTAGCCATTAGTAGGCAAACATGAACCTGTTTTAAATCTCCACTAAAAATTCTAATGTAAACGGAAGCTGAATAAGCTTTTGACGAAGCTTCAGAAAAGCCATGAAGCTCGAATTTAGAGTTTGTCTGCAGTTGTCGTGTCCATCTGGGAACTTTGAGTGCTTCTTATTTTTCCAGAGAACCATGATAATTTAACCATTGAATTTTAAGAACATCAGGTAGTCTGCCGTCCCAGTCGAGTTTACGCAGCCAAAGTTCTTGCATTAAAATTTTTGCCACTATTATGATTGGAGTTATCCAACCCATAGGATCATAGAACTTAGCTATTAATGAAAGAACAATCCGTTTTGTTGGATTTTCGACTAAAGAAGAAGTCACTTTAAAAAGGAATGAATCGGACTTGGGACCCCAAAATAAACCTAGAACCTTCAGCTGAGCATCCTCCGCTAACGGAAATTCGATAGCACGTTCGTGTTCTCCCGAGGGACAATCTTCCAATAGTTCGGGTTCATTTGCGGCCCATTCTCGCAAATGGAAACCGCCAGCTTCTAATAACAGTGTTACTTGAGCTCGCGCCTGTTTAGTCTCAATCTGACTATCTGCACCAAATAAAACATCATCGACGTAAATATTATTTTCTAATATAGTTTGGGTTAAAGGAAATCTATTTCCTTCATTATAAGCTAACTGCTTAACCACTTTGCTAGCCAAGTAAGGAGCACAGGCAGTACCATAAGCAACGGTTAAAAGTCTATAAGCGATGATCCTTTTATCAGGAGAAATCCAGAGAATTCTTTGATAGTCGCAATCCCGAGGGTCAACTAGAATTTATCTAAACATTTTTTCAATGTCAGCCTTATAAACAAAGCGATGTGATCTCCAATTCATAATGAATGAAACCAAATCATTGAGAATCTTGGGACCGATGTGAAGATGAGAATTCAAGGAAGAATTATTGGAAGTGAAACTGGAAGAGTTGAAATCAACCCTCATCTTAGTAGTGGAACTACTTCCTCTTAAGATAGGGTGATGAGACAAATACACAGTTTGTGGAAAACTATCCAATTCATTTCTTGAAGAAGTTCCATGTGTCCAAGGCTTTCATGTTCTGATAAGAAACTGGAGTATTGTAACAATAATTCCGATTTCTCCGATAAACGACGAATTACTTTATTCAAAACGATCTTAGCTCACTCCAGGGATGCACCTATTTTTATGGGAGGACCGTTTTTTAAAGGTAAGCGTATCATGTAACGTCCGTCTTTTTTTCGTTGGTAATTCATGGCGAAATGCTTATCACAAAACATTTCGTCATCTGTCAAAGTATTTTTAAAGGAAACTTCCTTTAACTCCCAGAACCTGGTTAAGTCTTCATGCAAGACTTCTGCAGTAATAGCCTGATGTGCTGTAACTGGAATGTTAATTTCTATTTTATTTGTGACTGAAACAGGGCCAGATAATATACAACCAATAACGGTACATTGCGCAGTAAGAGAACCCAATATACCCTGTTGGAGACCAGGAAATAAACATGAGCCATATTTATCAGCTCCTGAAATCAAATCAACTTGATGGGAGCTAAAGGGACTTGGATCTGCTAACCCTAACTCTTTTAATTGATCTTCATTCCCCACGCTAGGTCTTACAGGAAAAGTATATGATGTAAGGTGTAATAATGCTAAAGCGTGGATGTGGACTTTAGGACAGTTCTTTTGTGTAGGAATTAAATTAAATTCTGCTAACTTTCTTGAAGAACCAATATTAACTCCTTCAATCCCATATACTACTGTTTTAACCTTCTTGTAGCGTGGACTTAATATTTGCATTGCTCTCTCGGTAATAAAACAACATTCAGATCCTTGGTCCTGCAAAACTCTAAATCTGTGACTTTCTCCATTTTCAGCTTGGAAGGAAATAACAGCCGTAGCGAGTAAAATTGAGCGCGATAAATTTGGATGATTATTCAGAAAATGAAACAAAACTTTATCGCCTGCTTCTTTAGGCGAAACATGATTCACCCTTACCCCCAGGGTGGAATTGCCGGGATCATTTGATTGTTACGCGAGAGAAACTGAAACTGACAATTGAGAATTAACCGATGCAGAGTTAGTTGGTGGTAAGGTGGGATTTAAATTATAATCATCTGAATGTAACAGGGAATTATGTCTTCTACCGCACTTGTAACATTTGAATTTACTAACACAATTATGTGGTCGATGTCCAGGCGTGAGACAATTATAACAACAATGATTATTTGTAGCAACTTCCCTACGCCTGTCCACATACAGAGATTTGAATTGGTTGCATTTAAATAAAGAGTGATTATCCTTACAAAGGACACACTTTGAGCTAGAAGTTGCATTGTGGCTCCTAGCACCCGATTGTTTTGAAGCCCTACTCTTTTTTTGAGAACTCGCAACAGGTTTTAAAGCTTTAATAACCTCAAAAATACGTATGCGAGTCTCCAAAAATGAGTCAAGTTGCTGATAAGTGGGATAATCAGTGCTAGAACCAATATGCATCTCCATGGGCGGATTAAGACCTTTCGAGGCCCGGAGCTAAAATAACGTTGGGGCCCCTTTAAGGCGGCTGGACTTAACATTTTACTTTCATTTCAAATTAGTTCATGATAAAAAAATTCAAAAATTTAATTGAAAAAATTTTACTAAAATTTTTTTAGGACTTTATTATTTTTGTTTATAAGCGGGTTATTTTACTGTATATTATATGTTTTTCTTGTGGAGAAGGGGGCCCCCACTAGCGTGGGGCCCGGTGCTTCAGCACCACCAAGCCCTCCCCATGATCCGGCACTGTGCATCTCCCATTCTTTGAGAGTACTTATATCAAACTTTTTAAACATTATAGAAAAAAAGTAAGTCATCTTACCAGTGGCGAAGGTTAGAAATCGATGAATTCTAAAATTAAGTGTGTTGACAATCATCTAAATATCAGCTGGCAAGCCTGTTATTTCTTTCTTCAGGTGAAGAATATTGAAAGAGCGATCCAGTGAAGGATGACGGCATGAAAGAATACAGTACAGACTCTTTGGAGAAGGACGACTGCATTATAGTACTTGCGAAAATGTTGTCACCAGCTTATCCTTGCTATGTGACCTCAAGCCGTCATATTTTCCACCTAGTTCCTGTGCTTTCACTAAATAAAATTTCTCACTTTGGTCTTTTCAACACCAATTTAACACTTTTTAAAGTTTTTTCATGATCTTCAATCCGGCTCGAAGGACCATTTTGTTTAATGTTTATGTTTATGAGTAATTAATTTTGCCAAGTTAGGAATAGAAACTCGTTTATATAGACATTTTTGTAAGATCTAATAATTCATGTCTTTATTCAGTTAATCACTTTACTGATCCGAAAAGATCGGAACACGACCTGTCGCGATTCACTGCTGCTCGCACACTGGTTTTGTCAAGCGACAAGGCTACCATCACACACTCAAACTGAGAAATCACGTGACTTCAAACAATCATGTAAATAATAAGGAAGCCGAAAATAGCTTTGAAATAGGCGATGTCGATAAATTAATCATTTTCAATCGCAGAAAATCTCATACACACGAAACATTAGAACTTTAAACAGTTTGCAATCATAATATTTGCAAGAGCTACTTTTTGCCAAATGTGTGGGTTAAAAAATCATATAGTCGAATATAAATATTTCATATATTATATCACATGTAATTTTATTTATAATAGATATCAATTTAGCGATTTTGAATTTGGCGAGGAATCAGAATGGCAGCTTGCATATTCCCATCTAATATACCCGGTAAGAAGCCTGGCATTAAAAAGTATTAGAAAATTTGAATCCCTAAGAATGCCGTTTCTGTCCTTAGTTTTTTAATTCTCATTACACGGCGAAAATGATAAGATTTCAATCCCTTTTAAAGCTGATCGGAGCTGTCAGACGTAACCTCGAATACATTAAAAACACAATTTTCGTTTGAAGCATTAGAATTCGCTCTAAAAGCATGAAATTTGCCAAATCTAGTTGGATTGTATGTAAAAAGCTTTTTGCCTGATTATTATTCGAAAAACAGTAAATAAATCTAGAAAAATTTGCTAAATTAAAAGGGATTGCAATTAGTCTAATTCTTGGTTGCTTTCTAGTATTTAGCAAAATATTGTCAGCGCTAGGTACAGAAAGGGGTTCAATTTGAGAGCTAACTTCAAATGCCGTGGATATTCAAAACGGGAGGACAAAAACGGGATCCATAAGTATTCAATATTTCTCACGTTACCACTGAATGAATGAAATTTTTCAATACTTTTTCATGCAAGCTTTTTTACCGGGTAGTACCTTAATGCCTATGAGCTTATGCCATTTAATGCCATTCAATGATACTCGGCGAATCGCCAAATTGTATGCCATTGAATGCCTTTCACGAACAAAGTATAGAACCGTGCCAATGCCATTTACTCCTGTCTACAAAATATTGAGTAGAATCAGTGTCCGTTAATGTGATTTAATTATTTTTCGGAAAAAAATGAAATTCCGTTTTTCTTAATGCCAATCTATGCGTCCCAGTAAACTCGTTGTCGGGCAAAGCTCTGCTGTCCAACGGAGAACCTAGTAAGTGTCTTTTGCCATAGAGGTTATTTTCTTATGCGTACGTTTCGGAAAATAGTCTCTATGGCAACCCAGTGTGCACAAAATTTGGCGATGTCCGTTTTCCGTGATACCATTTTTTCTAAGACTTTCAAATTCATTAAAAAAGGTCATAAATCAATTAAATAAGTAACTAAAAATAATTTCCAGTGGGTTAGAGTAACTACAAAAATTGTTAATAATGTTATAAATAAATTAATTCACAAAAGTAATTTTTTCGTGATTCGCAATGATTAGCTAATTTTAACCCATAGCTTTTGTATAAAGTATCGCAGGTAATGATGTGCGCTTATAATAAGTTAAGAATAGATAATAATTGCCAATTATTTAAACAATTTTTATAAACAAATGCAAATTTTGACCATTTTGTCATGAATAGCTCTGATTTTTTTGCGGAATCAATGCAAAATGTCTTGCAAAAGACTCTTTGCTGACATATTTTTAGTAGTGACAGAAACTGGTAATTATTTTTTTTTAATTTATGAACAAATGCACATTTTTACCATTTTTTTTAATAGGCTAGATTTTTTTGCAGAATGAACTGAAAATGTCTTGGAAAAGACTGCTTGCAAATAAATCTTTCTTGAAATAAAATAATACAAATAAAGCAAACAAAATCAGGAACGACTTGAATTTGCTGCAGCTACAAATAAATTATTTTTGGTGTCAACTATACCTAAAAACAGTTGACTGTAGCAGGAGCAACTTCAAGTCGTTGTTGATTTGTTTTTCTGCATTTGTTTTATTTTGCTTCATGGAAGACGTTCATAAATAGACTGCGTATTTCTACGGAGATATTGAGGGAATCCTTCGAAGTATTTTTAACGTGGAATACAGAATAAAAAATCAGCACTTATCTGACATCATTTGGGATAGCGATCCACAATCAAAATGTAACAAAGTAGATTTGATTTTGGATAATATTAATGCTACGACTTCTCTTGATGAAAGTCAGTTAATGGTTATAATAAAAAAAATTGGTTGACTCTTTTATGCCTTTGTATAATAGAAAATGGAAAAGTGTCTGTAGGAAAAAAGCATTGTTTGTTCAAAATCATGTTGCATTCTTAGAAGCAGAGTTGAAGGTACCTTTTCCTTGCTCACCTATCGAAACAAAAGGTTTAACTGATGTTCTAAAGAGAGGAAGTCCACGATTATCATTCGTAAGGAAGATGATGACGAGAATAAATTGCAAAGAATCTTAGCGATGTACGTGGATTTAGGTCTGTCGAAGAGGAAATATGAAAAGCTAACAAAGTACAATGAAGAAATAACTGGCAATAATTTATATCCGCCGTATTTAAAGATCACCGAAGCCAAAAAAGCTTGTTATCCAGGAAACGGTGAGCATATAGAGACATCGAATTTAGGAGCAAGTGTCCATTTCATAAGTTTGCTGGGTCATACAGTTAAGCGAATCTTGTAGCAAATGGAAAAAGATGATCTCACTAATCTTTTTGATAAAAAACTAGTGCTCTTTGGTAAGTGGGGTATGGACGATGCTTGTGCGCATCAAATGACACGGCAAAAGTGGTCAAAGAAGAGTGATGATGTGGATGCAAACGATAAATCTTATAAGAGTGATTCTGAGAGTGAAGAAAACCTCAGCTATCACAAGAGCCTTTTCACGGATAAATCTTTCTTTTTGATTTCCTTCGTCCCTCTTCAATTAAAAGCAGATGATGATATTATTTGTTCGAACAAAACACCTTCATCTGTCAATTTCTGTAGGACAATTAAATTTAATTTCCTTAAAGAAACTGATTCTCCTGTAAAGAAAGAGTACAACTATCACATAAAGCTGCTGGAAAAAGTTCGTACCTGATCCAATGGTGTCAGTGGAATGAGTTTTGATATCAGCTTTGACTTGAAGTGTACGATGATTGATGGAAAGGTATGTAATATTCTAACTGGACAGAAAGCATCTTCTCGCTGCAATATTTGTGGAGTTGGTTCAAAACATGTTTAAATAATTATAAATTAATCAAACAATGATAAAAAATATTACGCTAGACCAATATTAATAATTCTAAGTAAAAAAAGACGAGAATATATTATTCAAAAGGTCGATTTCATGAAGAATTTACATTTTTGTGTTAGGGGTAGTTTTCAGGTACTCGTGGGGGTATGTTAAGGGTGTCAACCCCATATGTCTGATCCATGAAATTCTTCTTTAGATAATTCTCTGCAGGCCCCCATGTTTTCTTATCACACTTCTTCAAACCCTTAAAAATTATTCTAAAAACCCAAAAAAGTGATTTTTCCCCACGCATTTTACAATGGAAACTTCCAGTCAAAACCAGCACCGATTAAAATAGAAAAATAAAAAATTACGGGATTTCTTTTTTCGGATTTGGAATAAAATAGGGGGATCGTTGCCCTCTAGCATGCAAAAAAATTTTGTCATGCGTTTTTGGACTACCCTACTGAGCAACCAAGAGGGTACATATGAAAATATTTAATGTACAATCAGTTCAAACAACGCGAAAGCGTATGCAAATTGAAAATTTTAAACATTCAAATCTTGGGGGGGGGGGCGAAATTTTGATTTGCCACTTGTTAAGCAACGAAGAGGGTAAAAACGAAAATATTGGATGTAAAAACAGTACAAACGACGTTAAAACGTAAGCAAAACGAAAATTTGAAAACATTTTATTTCGGGGGACTGACACGACATTTTGATTTGGCTCTAGCTGAGCAGACAAGAGGTTTCAAACGAAAATATTAGATGTACAAACAGAACAAACGGCGTACAAACGTACGCAAAAATTAAAATGTTAAAAACTTTAATTTCGGGGGCATACGAGAAGTTAGTCCTCCGAAATAAATGTTGCCCCTAATTTGGCAACCAGGAGGGTGCAAAAGAAAATATTGGATGTACAAATAGTACAAACAACGTAAAAACGCATATAAAATTAAAATATTTGTATTTCTGGGGCCCAACTTCACAGGGGCCCTGTATGATGCTGATAAAGATGCCTTTCTTCTATGAGTAGGAACTTTTCAAAAATATTTGGAAGGATGAAAAAGTTGGAGTTTTCCGACTAATAGAAGAAAGGTATCTCCCCAAAAGCGTTGAATTCAGAAGAATTAAGAATTTGTATTCCTATGAATTCGCGATTTTTTCTCCGTATCAAACCCCTACCACGGGAACAGAAAAACATAATATTTTAACTTTAGAGAGACAGACTTCAATTGCTGAATTGAAACTTCAAACTTTATACTCCACGCAGGAAGGAATTAAAACCATTTATTATACATATTTTGTATACTGGTTAGAAACAATTAAATAAACTCAAAATATGAACACTTTTATGGAATGCAATACATCTTTGTGAGGTGTGCCTGTCGGTACAATTAGAAGGAATTAAATATGTTGAAAACACGTTCTCTTTTGGGGAATAGGAAACTATGCGGTGGTCGATATGGAAATAGAAATAAATTAGTTTCGGAGATATGCTATTTTTATTAATTTTTCTCTATTCAACGCTTATTACCGGGTAATCAGCATCATGCGGGCTAAACAATTGTTGAGGATAGGTGAAGTTTTTTCCCCTAAAAATGTAATTTTTTAGTTTTTCTTGAAAACTTTGAAATATATCGCAAAAGAATAAGAACTTTTTTTCATGGAACTTTTTCGGACCTGCAAACTTTTATCTGAACATTTTTTCGCAACTGCCATTATTTCCAAAAAAAAAAAGACAACTCAATTGTAAGAAAAAAGAATGCTCCTGGCTACAAAAGTTATTTAACAAGTATCAAACTTACAAGATATCTTTATTATCAAAATACAAATAAAAAACATTGGCAAATAATTTAAACGCGAATGAAAAAGAAAATAATAAATATGTGTAGGTATATATCTTAATTATAGGACCAAAGTTATAGAGGTTTAGATAACAAAATTTGAATCTTTTGAAAAAAAGTACAAAATTCAAATAAGCATAACTTATTAGATTTTTTTCATCGAAAAAATACATATTGCCTAAATTCCTGTAAAAAACAACATAATTCTTCCCCGGGAGATTCTGAAATTTAAAGTGTAGAGCCCTGCCTGATTTGAAATGAAGCCGGTCGGTGGTTTCTAATTTACTTCGAAAACGGCAAAAGCTACAATTTTTTATAAAAAAAAGAGATGCGCAATTACATTTTCTATCAAATGCATTATTAAAATTAAAATTCAAAACTTGTTTTAAAAGTTTCGAGGGGCCGAAACTGTTCAGCGAGAAAATGTATAGATTATAGAATCTGCTCTCTCGTTGTATTACGAATTCTGACTTTTCCTGACGATTTCTGTCGATAAACGTAACAAAAGTCCTGAATTTTTCCGATGACTCCTGGCATCTTTCAATAGGGAGGGCGATTTTTATGGTCACACATTTTGAGAATTAAAATTTTTTCTTTTATTAACTTATTTTATTATGCAAAACAGTGAAAACTAAATTGTTGTAATTATAAATATTTATAACCATAATAATGTTCCTAAGAGCCTTTTAGTTAACTTCCCAAATTTGTAAGTAAATATCTCATTCCGTGTGGCCTTAAATATTGTCGGTAAAGTAGAAATCTGTTAAGTTTGACATGGTCTCAACGACAGGAAATTAGTACAAAACATGGACATAGGAAACAAGGGTCTAGGCAAAGATATTATAAACGTAGATGCGGTACGGGGCGTCAGAGTGGGGAATTATATATATAGGACATCACATTTTCTGTCCTATCGAGGTGCTGCCCTCAC
>NC_046658.1:41853359-41864781 GCF_010883055.1 Belonocnema kinseyi
TGGGTAGAGGGGAAGTGACTTTTTTCGCCGGACGCGCCGTCTACATTTATGGCGGGCAACTAAGCCCGCACCGCATCTACGTTTATAATATCTTTGGTCTAGGCATGCCATTGCGGGGGTGATGCAATGAGGGGGAGGTTCGCCATCTTTTGATGTCCCGCGACAAACATGGCAGCGCCCACATTTTTAGGCACAGTTTGTCGGCAAAATGCTCGTGCGCATAATCAAATGGCACATCGTAAGATGGCGGCTCTCCCCACTCATGGAATACTCCCCCCTCCCGTGGATTCAATCCCGCTCACCGAAGTTAGAATGGCATGCCTAGTCCCGTGTTTCCTATGTCTATGGTACAAAACCAGAAATTTGTATACAATAGAATTTATAATAAAAATACTATAAAAATGCATACAAATTTTATTTTAGTTGAAAAATGATACTTTATAGTTTATAGTATCATTTTAGGAAAAAGTTAAAAACTGTAAATTAAAAAGAAACAGTGTAAAACGGAATTCCGAAATGCATCTCTTATGGGTAGTGGGGGCAGAGGAAGAGAGAGGGAGAGATGTAATGTAATAAGGTTATGTTCAGTTATGTTTTACCAGCTGGTTAAGTTTTACTTACTTTTGTATCATTATTGTCCATTGTCAGCAAGTGTCAGTCAGTGTATAGATAGTATCATAGTATGACGTAGAACCTCTAGCGCTGGTAGTCACTTAGTGCTTACAATAAAAAATATTGTCTACTTTTAGTGAAGATAATTATAATTACTCAAACAAAGGTGTACAATTAAAAAAAAAACAGGTAGGAATTTAAAAGACTCATGTTAAATTTGACGTATATTTGTTTATTTGTATGTTTATTCCAAAACGCGAACGTCGGAGAGTTCTGAACTCGATCCATAGTCCGAATTTTGCTGGCTGATATGGAACTCCTAATGCAGAATTTGGGTCATAAACCCATTTTTAAAAAATTCTCCATTCCCCTTAAATAAGATTTTTCCATAAGCCTGAAAATTGCGCACCATCACACTCGCGTAAACGCACATATGTGACATGTAATCCAAAAACATAAACATAACCTATACGTATACACTTTCCCCTTTACTCACCTTATATGTGCAAAAAATGTTTGTAACTTTACCGCACTCTGAATGTTGCGAAAAAATGTAAAACTCTGAACATTGGATTCTAAAAAAAATGCATTAATAAAGATTATAATTTTCCAAACGTCAGTAAATTCACCCTTCTTAATATTCCGACGAAATTTTAAAATACTCAATATGACGAATTCTAAACGTCAATCGAGATTCTTTCTCTCTAAAGATCAATTTACAAGCTCGTCCCAAAAATCTCGTGGATTTATTCTAACCTTTAAAAATTAGTTTCAAAGATAAAATAACCTGTATTTATGATTCCTTAAAACCCAACAAGCTTATATATATACATTCTGTTTAATAAATGTAAAAGTTTGATTTTAAGACATTTGTAGCATTGTTAAATTGTATTAATTAACTATTGTTCAAACTCATATGTGTTCTAAAATATTATTGTGTTGATTAATAATAATTTAAATGAAAATATAACAAAAATATGCAGGACTAGCCACATAAATGTTGAGGCCCTGCGTATTTATAGTTTTTAAATTTCAAATACTATAGCATTACATATTTTTTAGATAATTACCCTGATAGCACGGAACGTTTCCGGAACGTTTAACATGTCGTCGCTTGGAACGTACCACTAGGACCCGAAGGGAACCTACCGTTATTGTTATTTTTAACAACAATTGTTTCGTGAACCGTAAGAGATAGGTAATAATGAATGTCATTTTGGGTTTGGAGTACACCATATACTACACTATAATATGTGATCGCCCGCGAAGAAAGGAACCTAACCCGGTGAAAACCGTTGAATACAGAAAAAATAATGTTTTTAGATTTCAGTGTAAAAGTGAAGATTATTTTATTATTTTGAATGCGCGATTTTTCTATCTGTATATTTCAGAAACTAGTTTATTTCTATTTCCATAGCGGCCGCCGCATAGGTTCCTATTCCCCAAAAGAGAACGTGTTTTCAATATATTTAATTCCTTCTAATTGTACCGACAGATAACTTCACAGAGATGTCTTCTATTCTCCAAAAGTGTTCATATTTTGAGATTAGTTTATTCCTTCTAATAAGTTCACAAAATAGGTGTAATGAATTATTTTAATTCCTTCATGTGGAATATAAGTTATGAAAATTTAATTTTAATCAATGCATGTCCGCCTCTCTAGAGTTAAAATTATTTTAATTAACACATTTAAATAGATTTCTTTGATGCATTTTTAAGACGTTTAAATAAATTATCGAAATGTAAATAAATATAAATTTGAATATTTTTCGAATTTATAAGTTATAGAAAAATTTAATAATAAAAAATAGGTTAAATAAATGCTTTCCTTAAATTTTAATAAGTCGATTGAGAGGCATAGGATTTTAACTTTTTCTGTTCCCGCTGGGAAATTTTCAGATGGAAGAAAAATCGCGTATTTATAGGAATAAAAATTCTTAATTTTTCTGAACTTAACGCTTATTACGGAGAACAGTCACGTATGATATCCATATTATATACAGAAATCGATTTTGTTCTATCACTTATATTTACACTTACATTATACACGTCCCTACATGCGTATTGAAATTAGCCAATTTTTCACTCTGAATACAGGTCTGACATATAATTACGGCTCCTATAGTTGTCCACTTTCAGCAAATAGTAGATTCCAATTAGTGAATTTTGGTTAAATTTCTCTTTATAAGTTATAAATTTATAATCCACAATTGCTTTTTATTTCTTTGAAGGAAAATTCCAGTTAAAGAGGCGATTATCTTTCGGGACCAGAGAAGACAAAATTATAAATCTATATTCTGCGGATTTGGTAAAATTTAACAACAGTTCATCTAAAAAATTAGATTTCAAAGCGTTTTATTTTTGAAAATTTGACATCCACAATTCCTTTTTATTTTTTACAAGGACAATTCCAGTTCCAGAGACGATCGTCATTCGTGACCAGTTGCGACGAAATTATCAATCTATATTCTACATTTTTGGTAAGATTCAGTATGTTTAAATTTCAAGCATTTTTTGTTGTTAAAATTTTGAAATCTGAATATAAGTTTAACTGCGGGTGGACTGCTGCAATTAAGCCCCACGGGTGCTCAAGCTATAAAGCCTGTTGTGCCACAAATATGAATGTACTTACTAAAATAGTCCGAGACCAAGTTTTTTTAATTCAAAATTTCTACTTTTCAAACTCTGGAAATACAGTTTATTACCCGGTTGATCAGCATTTTTTCTTCTCGTAGCAAAAAATGTCATAGATTTCGAAAGCAAGAGACATTTTTTCAACATTCCGATGGGTAGTCTGTTGGGACACGGAGGTGACACGATTTTCGCTTTTGCATTAGAGATGCGAGTCAGTTTTGTGAAGAGCGGCGAGTCTTGAAACATTGGCGCCACCGCTGCGACTCCCGGTCTGCCCAGTGGTGTCAGAACACGGGTATGTCTCACATGCGCAGTAGAGATTCCTGTGTATTTTAAGTTTATCTAACCTCATGTGTCAATTGACAAAGTACACAGGAGCCACTACTGCGCATGCCAGAGATATTCGCGTTCTGACAGCACTAGCTCTGCCCGTTGTCTGTTATTATTTTGGATGTAAAAAGTTATGAAATGTCATAAATTTATCGTCTTTTTGGTGTATTTTATTCATTTACGGATAAATATGTAATCACAATGGGTGGACATCGATGTAAAAAAAGTTTTTCTGCGTTCCAAAAAATGAGGTTGAAAGTTGGCGACAAGCAATTAAGCGTGCCAAAAAGGATTTCATTGTTAAACCTAGACACGTGGTGTGTGAAGATAACTTTTTAAAGGATCAGCTCATTTGGTAAAAGGAAGTTTTAGCTCCTGGTGGAACGGTTATTGCGGTAAATATTACCATTTGTTTACACTGATGTGCGTTGACCTAAAATAATCGAGTGGGTCTGACGATTTCATGACATCATTGATTTTCATATTTTAATATATTTTTCTTGTTACTGAACTTTTAGATTATTGTGATAGTGCAATTAAATTAATTTATTAATAAATTCAAGTATTAAAGTAAATTAAAATTTTTACATATTTTTTTGTTGCAATCAGAATGTTATGATAACCCTCAATTAAAACCAGGAGTTTCGAAAACTCAATTTCCAAACTGCCCTGAGCATTGTTCGAAGACTGCTACAAAAATCCGTCGTCTAATAAAGCGCGATTTTTTGACAAAGGATTCTGAAATGCCTAATAAAAAAGTCAGCCTTCGAACAATGATCAGGGGAGTTTAGAAATAGAGATGGCCAAACCCCTAGTTTTAATTTAGATTTCTTTTACCATTATGACTGCAAGAAAATCATTATATTACAATTATAATATGGTTTAATGTTTGCATTTGTTAATAATTTAATGTAATTTTACAAAAATATCGAAACTCTGCGATAATTAAAAACTGTTATTAATGTTACTTTTACATTTTTCTTAAAGATAGTAAGGGTGTTAAAATATTTTTTAAACTTCTAAAACTATTAAAAATATCATTTTACACAGTATCAAGATAATCTAAAAGTTCGAGAACAACAAGAATATCTACAAATTAAAAAATCAATATATACATCAAACCGTCAGAGCCATTCGGTTATTTTAGGTTAAAAGACATCGGTGTAAACAAATCGTAATATTTATCGCCATAACCGTTCAATCGAGGGCTAAAAATTCCTTTTTCCAAATTATCTGATCCTTTAAAAAGTATTCTTCGCACACTAAATGTCCAGGTTTAATAATAAAATCCTTTTTTTTTCACGCTTAATTGCTTGTTGCCAACGTTCAACCTCATTTTTTGGAACGGAGAAAAACAATTTTTTACTCCGTTTGAGCGGGTTCATTCGTACCCTGATTGACAGTTCGGATCTACACATGGTTGTCTTTAGTCGACATTTAATTCATATCTCCATATTTTAATCAAATTTTTAAATAAATATATGACTAAATGTACAGTAAACGTAATAGCTTTCATACTGATAATCTTTTCACTATCTTAACGATTAATACAATATACTAAATATTAAAAATGATCATTTTTACAATTTCTTGTTATTTTTGTTATAATATAATAATACATTAGAATCATTCAAGTAATTAAAAATAGAAAAACTATGATTATATTATAATTTTAGAACTTTTAGTTTATTGGCTTTAAACAATGAAGACGTGTTCTTTGTATTTTACTTTTTTACTCTACTTGAATATTAAAATCCTTAAAAAGACATTTCCAGTGTTTTTAAGGTCTTTTTTTTAATCCTCGGTATTTTTTTAATTCTATTAAGAACATGAATATACCTAGTAGCTCGAAATCCTTATACACTTAAGAAAAAAATTCCTGAAACTATAGATATATATATATATATATATAAATAGAATGAATTTTCAAACTATAAATAAAAAATTTTTCCCAGTGGGCGGGCTCATTCTCATCGCGCGCGGCTGTTGGTGATTGTGAATTCTCTTTCTTTAAAGGTTCTTCGGCGTTAATGAACACATTCTCATCACGTTTTACGAATAAAAGAAAATCGACTCGTCCTATAGAACTACACGTTCTATTTAAAAAATTGTTAATTACAAATTTGTAGCTCTTTTTTAGATGAGCAATTTTTGTCTGTTAATTTTTTTCATAACTTGTGTTCATCAAAAAATTTAATTTTTTTTCTTTTAATTTTATTTTTAACGATTAACACCAAAACTACGCATTCTATCAAAAAATGATTCATAACAAATTTGTAGCTCTTTTTGGATGAACAACTTTTGTTTCATTATTTTTGTTCGTAGCTTGTGCCGTTTGTCCAAAAAGTTCATTTTTTCAATTTTAATGTTTTTTACGAATAGAACAAAAACTATGTATCCTACAAAAAAGTGACCCATAACAAACTTGGTGTATCTTTTTTGAATGCACTATTTCGGCCTATTCGTTTTTTTGTTCGTATCTTACATAGTTAGACCGCAAACTGGAAATTTTAATTTTTCCTTGTTTCTTTTATCCGATCAAAATTATAATTTTTTATTTTTCATTCAAATTTAAAAAATTGTTATCACAATCATGTAGAGCATTCACAAATAAACATTACTCTCCTTTTGACTTTTTTTCATATAGTGCGTTGTTTGGTTTATAATTGTCATTCTTGTTTGACATCTTGTTTGTTTATTTTTTGTTTATCAAAAACTGTGATGAGAACAAATTATTTGTCTTCTTGAGTACTATGTATGGAGATCATGTTGAGATGTAACTTTCAATTCAAAATACTAAAAGAGTACATCAAAAGCCAATCCAATCTGTCAATTTTTTCGAAATAGATCGTGCTCACAGACAGACATGCATGCATACGTACATACAGACACACAAATAGATACACATAATTACAAGCAGACAAATTCGTAAAAACCTATTTTTCGGATTTAGAGGATCTAAAATGTGGACATTTGACAAATACGGGAGGGGGGGGGGTGGCAGTGTTCACACAAACCTAATAAATTCTCTGATGAGAATGTAAAAATTCAGCAGAGTTCATTAAATAAAATTTTATGTGAAAAAAGAAACCCCTTTTAAGGGCATGTGACACCGTCAAACAACTATATTACCGTACTCACTTTATCAGCTCGCTGAATTTTTTTAACCCATAAGAACCTATCAGAACTTATTTTTTTAATTTGTCAAAAATAATATTTATGCGAATTTTATTAGTATCACTGGAGTCTCTGACTTTAGGGCATATAGGGTATATATGAATTTGTCAAAAAATAATATTTTTGAGAATTTTCTAGTGTCACTGGAGTCTCTGATTTTTGGGTTCTTCGAAAATACCCACTCCGGGTTTTGGGCTTTAACCCTTAACGTCTAAAATCAACCCCTGTCTACCATGTGTATAATATGACTTTATCAAAAAATAATATTTATGCGAATTTTATTAGTGTCACTGGAGTCTGATTTTTGGGCTCCTCGAAAATACCCACTATGACTTTTTGTGCCAACCCTTAACGTCTAAAATAAACCCCTCTTTACTACGCAAATATGACTATCAAAAAATAATATTTTTGAGAATTTTTTAGTGTCAATGGAGTCTCCGATTTTTGAGGTCCTCGAAAATACTTACTCCGATTTTTGGTCTCGATTTTTGGTTGCTAGAGTCTCTGATATTTTTCGAATTTTGCGGTGCAAATGGAGTCTATGATTGTTGGGCTCTTCAAAAATGCCATCATCAAGGTTTAAATTTTTACTAATGGGTTGGTGTTTTTGTACATAAGGGTGGTTTTTCTGAATTTTAATGTTGTGCATTCGAGACCCCAAAATAAGCCCAAAATCTGGTGCATTTGTGTTTTACAAATTTTATTTTTCGTGAGCGGGTGGTTTTTTTTAATATGGTACTAGTTTTCGGATTTTTTTCGTGCATTCAAGAGCCGAAAATTCTGGTGTTCTTTGTTTTTTTGTTCGAATTTGAGTTTTTACATATGGAGTAGCTTTATTTTTAGTAGAGTTGGTTTTTGGAAATTGGTTATTGGTGCGTTTAAGAGTCCAATAAAACCCCAAGATTCTGATACAAAGAAATTTAGGAATTTCGTTTGTGGTGGTGCTAGCTTGATAGACCTCCTCGACGGCCCATGCGGTGAACACTAGCCTAGCAAGGGAGGTGTTCATTTTCGGAAAGTTCTTGGGACCGATACCTCTAAAGAAAAAGGTTATCTAAGTACTTAAACCTGTTTCTGTTGGTGTTTCGGAACCCGCTTTAAACTGTAGGTCCCCCTCCCCCCACGAAGTCAGTGTGTGGGGGTTGTTTAAAGGAATAGGGAAGAAGCTACAAGAAAAGTGTAAACCCTTAGGGGACACATTAGAAGCTTCCATTCCTATTTTTTTTACATCTTTTATTTGTCAATTACGTACCTTAACGTAATTTCCTGTCGGCTCTTGCATTTCTCAAAGTTTGAGGCCGATATTTTATGTATAAAAAAAGTTCTTAGGTTCAAACTAAACATTCAGTGAGCTGATAAAGTGAGGTCGATAATATAGGTATTTGATTGTGTCACATGCCTTTAAGTCGGATGTGATGCGATCCTAGAACCTTTCGTTCGCCAGAAGACTGCTCTAGCAATCAAGCTACGGAAGGTTCCAGCCAGCTCAGTAGAGCAGTCGTCCAGAAAAGGAAATTTCCTGGGCTCGCATCCCAGCGGAATTAAAAGGCGTTCCTTGAAAATTTTATTTTTTATAATCATATCTTATTTGAAAATTTTCAATCTTGTCTTCGAGGTGGCGTGCGCATAATTCGAAAGATTATCGAATCTTTTGGCTAGACGTTTTTTTTATGTTAGTCCACTACAGCCAGCAGAGTTTTCGTCACTTTCCATGATTTCGTCGCTTTGAAAACACTCACGTGTTGCTAACAACAACCACGGAAAGAATTTAAAATAATAAAATAGGGATAGTTATTAGTAATTATTGATTATTAATTTATTAATAATTAATTAAAATGAATAATAGTAATAAATCAAATTTTGTTATTATATAAAAAAATTTTCTGGCTAAAAGATTCGAACCCCACAGCAGAAGAGTCGCAAGAAGGCACTCTACTATCACCAGGCCATCGCCACTGGGTGAGAGACGTGCTGGGCGATTGATACTAGTGAATCAGTGCAGCTAGCCGCAATTTTTGAAAATTAATATTTTCAAAACTTACAAAAAAGCCTTGACACGTGTCGTATAAAATTCGATAATCTTTCGTATTATGCTCATGCGAGCTCAATTTGAATCTCGACCCACAAACCTTACCCCCGTTAGTGACGTAAAAATATTTCCAAGATTTGATGGGCAATTTATTTATTGATATATTTTTACAGGTTTCAATAAGGAATGAAGAATTGCTTTGCAGTCTTATCATCCACACTGAGCAACCTGTTATCTCTTCTTTTCGGAAGATAATTCATCTACCAGCCCAGTAATTAGGAAAAAATGTATGAGAAATCAAAATGACCAACATTTTAGTTTTGTTTTAAGATAAAAAATTCCCTCCTGGAAAATTTAAATCAAGACAGCAAGTATGGATTTTATGACACTGTTAAGTGTTGCACAAAATAACAAAAGCAGTAACCAGCCCACTGCTTACTATCCAACAAAATTTACTCCTCCTAAGAAAGAAAGTAAGCAATCAAAAGATCTTTCGCAAAATATAAAGAAATTTCTGTCCAGAAAAGAAGAAGAAGAAAAACGAAAGGCCATAGAAGATAATAAGAAAAAACAGAATCTCTTGGCTTTGCGAGATGAGAAGGCACAAAAAAGAATCAACAAACATCTGAAGGCTTGCAAAGACTCAAATAAGTCAGTCTTAGAAGATGCAGTTGATAATAAAAATACGTCTCTTACCATACCAGGTACATCGCAAATTGTTACAGATGATTATGGTTACGTATCACAAGAAGCTACTGCTTTATACGATAAATTAATGAATAAGTATAATAGTATGCCTGCAGAGAAACCGCTTTTTACTTCTTCAGGAAAGAAGACGGTCAAAGACATAGAACTGACAAAGGCACGAGTGAAAGAAGCCTTGAAACAAGAAAAATTTGAAGAGTCAAGAGGTCACCGAAGAAAAAGTAAAACAGTCGAAAATTCACAGGTAGATGAAGAGGAGTCAGTATCTCAAGTTTCAGATGAAGAAAAAAGGGATGAGAAGGAAAAGATTCCGGAAAAAATAAAAACCAAGAAAAAGGCGATTCCTCCTCCAATGAATTTTGCACAACTTTTAAAACTGGCAGAGCAGAAACAACATGAACCAATAGTTGCAAAGGTTTTACCGAAGAAGAAAGAACCTGAAATCTTAAAGACGAGGAAAGAATACGTAAAGGAAAAGGAATGGCTTGATAAAAAAGAAGATCGTCGCCGTGGCTTAGAAAATACATCTGTTAAGAAGAATTCTGCTGTTGGTAGTGATAAATTAGACAAAAAAATAGTTCCTAAGGCTGAAATATATAATGAGATTAAAAAGACATTCACCGAAAAAGATCCTAAATTTAAATCATCTGAAACAGTTAAGAAATCTGTATCTCGGCCGGCAGAAAGTTCTAATTCAAAGACTAAAAATATTGAAAAAACGGGTAAGGATAAAGGCAAGGAGGATAAAAATAAATATAAAGATGAAATATTAGAGGAACGCAGAAAACTAGAGATAGAAAGAAGAAAGTTAGAAGAAATGCGCCGCAGTATTGAAGAAGATAAGAAGAAGTTAAATGCAGCTAAGGAGAAGAATAAAATGGAACAAAAGCCTTCAAACCATCATTCGACGAAAGTTGTTCATAAAATTGGAAATACTAGTTGGCGAGAATCCGACAAAGGAAATAGTAAACCGGGAAAGGATAAAATTTTAGTAAAGCACAAAGCGAACACAATGTCGAAAAAACCTATTCATTCGAAAAGACGAGCAATTTTTGATGACGATGAAGATGAGTATGATTCTGAATTAGATGGTTTTATTGCTGACGAACCTGAAGAAGAAGAACAGGATATTAGTAAATATATCAGTGAAATATTTGGATATGATAAGAGCAAATATAGATATATTGATGAGGATGACTCTGCAATGGAAAGTAATTTCGCACAGCAGTTAAAAGAGGAATTCATTTCGACAAAAACGGGCATAATGGAAGACTTGGAGGATATTCGAAAGGAAGCCCATGAAAAGAAAAGAAAAGCAATGATGAAAAAGAAGAGAAAAATTTAGTTTCAAATACTTCTTCATACAATTTGTGAGTGAATGAAACTTTTTCATCGAAGTGTAAAATTTGTGACAAAAATATTAATTATTTTACTTGCCCCAGACAATATCTATGCATTCAGTGGTTTAAATTAATATTTTTGAAATTAGTACATTGTGCTCGAATTTGTGGCCCATATTATAATAAATTTATCAATAGAATATTAATTTATTTTTATTAACCCTCATTCATAGAACTTTGTATTATACTCAAGGATTTGAATTCAATCATTTTAAATTCCGAAATTAAAGTCGCACTTTCTTGAACTTTAAGCTTTGAAAATGTTTAAATTTAATTTGAATGTCTTATAACTGAAACTTTAATGTCTGAACCTAGGGGCTGTGCACTGAGTATTCCGGGAGCCAGATAGCCGGCTACTGCCGAACTACTTAACGAGATTAACAGACTACTACAAACACCGCTGAAGGTACTACTCCGTAATCACTGTGACTACTCCTCATAGACCGTGGGCTGACAACGTAAATGGGAGCGTGATACGGATAAGGCCAATTTTCACATGAGATGTTCGTCTGATGATGAGGAACGTAAAAATGGG
>NC_046658.1:41864881-41866053 GCF_010883055.1 Belonocnema kinseyi
GAAATTTCTTGAAATTGATTTTACAGGAAAAAGTTTGAAACAAAAGTTGGTCTACTCCCGGAGATGCATATTTTCATTGGTATATAATTTTTTGATAAAATTAATATATTTGGAGAAAACATCGATTAAAGAAATACAATAAGAATAAAAAGCCCTTTTTATTGACAACAAGCGATTTTTTCGAAAATTATTAAGAGACGAAAGGTACTCTATTACAGGTATACTCCAAGATGAATAAGAAGTATTTGTTCCAAATGTTAATATTTACCAAGTTATTCGCATTTTTTCTTCTTTTTCCCATTTTTTCAATCACTTGCTGTATCTTTAGCAATTTAAAAGAAGGTGTGCTCAAAATTAGTACACGAATAAAGTAAGTCTTCTCCAATGAATTGGCGTCAGCCACTTTCAATTAAAACAATAACTTATTCTGCTATAAATAATCATAATCAATGTCACGTTCTCAGCTTCTGATTATCGTAGAAAGTTGTAATAAAGATGAATATGATTATAAAAATTAAACAACAAAATCGCTTCACTTTAAAATACCCATTATTTATTATTGTTAAAGTTTATGTTTTGTCGTCGAGGTACGTTCGATCTTTATTACCGTAACGAATGTCAAGTTTCCCAACCCAGCGTGGGTCATTGGCGTAGGCATTACAAATTCTTGGTGGTGCATTTTTAATGCAGTTCTATAGCATTAAAAATGCAATCGTAATGCCTACGCCAATGACCCACGCTGGGTCCGGCTAACTTGACATTCGTCACGGTAATAAAGATCGAATGTATCTCCGCGACAAAACATAAACTTTAACAATAATAAATAATGGGTATTTTAAAGTGAAGCGATTTTGTTGTTTAATTTTTATAATCATATTCATCTTTATTACAACTTTCTACGATAATCAGAAGCTGAGAACGTGACACTGATTATGATTATTTATAGCAGAATAAGTTATTGTTTTAATTGAAAGTGGCTGACGCCAATTCATTGGACAAGACTTACTTTATTCGTGTACTAATTTTGAGCACACCTTCTTTTAAATTTCTAAAGATACAGCAAGTGATTAAAAAAATGGGAAAAAGAAGAAAAAATGCGAATAACTTGGTAAATATTAACATTTTGAACAAATACTTCTTATTCATCTTGGAGTATACCTGTAATAGAGTAC
>NC_046658.1:41866153-41867691 GCF_010883055.1 Belonocnema kinseyi
CACCCATTTTTACGTTCCTCATCATCAGACGAACATCTCATGTGAAAATTGGCCTTATCCGTATCACGCTCCCATTTACGTTGTCAGCCCACGGTATATCATACTACACCAAACTCTCGCGTTCAGTCACCCCGTTCTCAGCCTGCCTAGAACTTCTGGCTCCCTCAGTTTCTCAGGGGAATAGAGCGGTTGCGACATTATACATATTCCTATTACAAACGAGTCAGGCGGCGCTCACTGTGAACGTTTCGATCACCCCGAAATCAGTCCAAGGCTATTTGAAGGTTACCCCCGAAACTTGACTGAAAGCGAGAGTTTGGTGTACTTAAAAATACTTTAGACTTTCGGAAATCTTACCGTGGCTAAAGAACCGCCCTCGCTAAGGGTGACTGTCGTTTGTCTCTTTTCGACTGCAATATAAATAAGTGGGGATGAGCGAGAGAGTAATTCAATATATAATAATTACGAAAATGATTATTAGTTCTATAATATTTCACTTCATTTTTTAAGAAGAGTATAATATTATATTAATTTCAGGTAGAAAAACGTAGACGTTGTGTTAATAAAAATAACTAGAAAAATGCAGATATTTTTAGTTGAAAAGAACAGGTAATGTAAATGTGAATAAACACTTTTACATAGGTCCATTGAGATGAATTCAACTTAAAAGTACGAAAAGCATGAATGCTTCTCTTAATTTTGTATGTGGGAAGTCTTACACTATTTTTTTTATGAAATACAACATTTTCTCCGGAGCCGTATCTGAAGGAATTTTATTTTTAATTTATAAAATTCAAAATACTCAGTTTTTCTTGAAAACGAAGCAAGAAATGAAGAAAAGTTATGAGACCATAATTGTTCGTTGGAAGAATTGCTACAAAAAGTTATCCGTAATAATGTTTATTCTCACTTCGTTTCATTGAAAATCTTAATTCTTTTACTTTAGGAGGTAAAAATTTGTTTTTCTTCTTTTACGAGGTGTGTTCAAAAAGTAAGGTGACTTTTTAATTTTCGCGGGCTACGTACATTCAAGTTTAAAATTTTTTGTTTTGTTGTGTTGGTACACTCGTCACGATCATATGTTCACAGTTTTGACTATATAGCTCGTGTTGTTTTTCTGGCAGAGGCGCAAAAGGTTAGAAGGGTTTGGTGTGCTCGGCGATTTTCTTCTTTCGAAAAAAATGAAGAAAAGAGTTTGCATAAAATTTTGTGTGAAAAATGGAATACAGTGCTCTACAACTCTTGAAATGTTGACAGTTGCATACGGTGAGTCTACTCTGGGTAAGAAAAATGTGTATAAGTGGTACAAGCTGTTCCAAGAAGGCCAAGAGGATGTCGAAGGCGAATCTCGCTCTGGACGTCCCAGCACGTCAACAACAGATGAAAACGTTCAAGCAGTGGAAGAATTCGTTTTGAAAAATCGCCGAATTACCATTAGAGAAGTTTCTGAAGATGTTGGCATATCGGTTGGCTCATGCCATGCTATCTTTTCGGACGTTTTGGGCATGAGACGTGTGTCAGCGAAATTTGTTCCAAAA
>NC_046658.1:41867791-41872435 GCF_010883055.1 Belonocnema kinseyi
GAGGAGGATTACTTTGAAGGGGACAACATAAATATTGAGGAATAAATGAATATTTTTTGAGAAAACCATAAAGTCACCTTATTTTTTGAAGACACCTCGTATACTATTCACAAAATGTTTGCCTTTCGAATTATCTTTAAAAAAAAGTTTTATGTGTGAAAAAACACTTGAGGATGAGCATATTTCTAGATTATCTGTTGAAAATAATTATATCGAGAACAAGAAACAAAAAAAAAAAAATAAATTTATAATGAAGTAAAGAAATCAAGTTTTTGAAAAAATGAAGTAATATTGTAAATTATGAATTTTTTTTGTAGCAGTTTTTCCAAGGAACAAATTACCCTTCGAATTTTTTGTTATATCTCGCTTCGTTTTCAAAAGGACTGGTTATTTCAATCTTTTTAAATGGATTATATTACAAAAATGGCTCTGACAAAGAATTCATTTCTTTATTGAAAAATACTTGTAAGACATCCTAGATACAGAATCAAGAGAAAAATTCTTGTTGATTTAATGTCAACGGAGCCGTGATTTAACTTTAGTCAGGTTTGATTTTAAATGTTAATTGTTAAATTGTTGTTTAATGTTAAATGTTAATGTAATTCTATAATATATTAAGACATCAAAATTCAAATGGTGAATAATGCAAAGTTTGAAAATATTTACGTTCTGAGTTTGTCAATTAATTCAATATTTTATTATTTCCTATTTTAATTTTAAAGTCTTCATATACGATTAAGGGCGTCACCCCGTGTGTCCGGTCGAAAAAATCGACTTTTTGTTGTTGTCTAAACTTATTCCTGCACATGTATAGAATATGCTGGCGAAGTGATATTTCAATATTGGAAGTCATTGGAAAGTTAAAGCTGTTAGAACGACAAGGTTGATTTCATTGTTTACGTCGTTCTTGAATTTTCAAACGCGTTTTTCTCGAAACCACGTTTTTCGAATTGGCCGGCATGATATCTCAACAACGGTTTGCCCGATTGCTTTGAAATGTGTAGGGTAGATTCAGCACATGTGTACGCATCGCCTGAACTAGGATAATTAAAAAATTCCAAACCGTTTTTTTTCGTGAGGAAATAATCGAAAAAAATCATTAAATTTGGAGAAAAAAAGTTCAAAACCGTGGCAATTACTCAATTTTCAATATTTTAAAAATATCCTAGTTCAGGCGATGGCCACAGCTTCACAGATTAAAATGCCGTTTGGTTTCAAATAAGCCGTTCGCCCGGAATCATGCCGGTCATGGATACACTTTTTATACGGGTCTCTTCTGAGTTGCGCCATATGCATTGTAATAAAGATTTTGGGTTCAAAATTGTACAATTTACTGTTCAAATGTGAATAAATATATAGTGAAAAGTTCAAAGTTGTACATTGTTATCGTTCGTCAAAAAAAAAATTAACAAAACACATTTTAAAAAACGGGCTGTCACACGGAGTGACCCCCTTAATGAATTTTAAATTAAAAAACGAATCTTTAGGTACACAAAAGTGTTGTGAATTGTATTCACTTTTTCGTTTATTTTGTCTTTCTATCCGCTTCTCTTTTGCATCAGATAAAGTTTTAAAAATATAAAAGAATGAATGAAAACACTGACAGCATTCTTGATTAAAGTTAAAACTTGATGCAGTATAATTAAAAATTCTACAGTTTGGCTTCGAATCTGGTTCCATGATTCATTACATTAATTTAATAAAATGAATAATTAACAACGAAAAAATCTCAGACAGCAGTCTACAGATATACTTGTACATTTGCTCGTGCAAATGCGGGGTCTCAACTGGCTAAGTCTCTTGTGCATGTCTCGGTGCACATATCCGAACCTAACCAGACTGCTGGGACGGCCGGGACCACTAGCTCGGTTTCCCGAATACTCCCAATACTATACTACTCGACTACTAGCGACTACTCAAAGAATGCTCAGAGATCGCTAGAGACTACTACTGAATTTCCGAAGGATTCCCATGCTCGATTTGAGGTAGTAGTCAGGAGAATTACTCAGTGCACAGCCTCTCGGTCTGAACCGAACTGCTTAATTTTTAACTCTGCAAACTTCAAGTGGTTATACTTTAAAAGTTATTTGCAAAATTAATAAATAATTTGTTATCTAGTAAATTAATTTAATAAATGTTTATTTCCCAGGTATTTGAGAGGAAATTAATACAAATTTTAATGCAAACAACCATAAATTACCATGGTAATTATGATTAACAAATCAACTCTTTCGCTATGTTTCGAGATATAGAATTAATTTTGCTATCGATAGCAAATTTTCTGTAAAGATCTAAGAAATGTTGAAATTTAGTTATTTACAGTTAATTATGTTGAAAAAATTAACTCGATGTGTCGAAACACAGCCAAAGAGCTGATTTGTTAAACATGTTTCTTTAAGTAATTGTTAAACCATACCTGCAGGGTAATTTATGGTGGTTTCCATTAGAATATGTTTTTCTTTTTTCACAAATAGCTGGAAGATAATTAATATAAAATTTGTTAACTACTTAATAAAGTATTTATTAATTTTACATTATCCAAATCACAAACCATTTCTTTTTCTACATTTTAAAAATGTAGTCTTAATTTAGTGACTAAACATAGCTCATCTCCACGAAATAATTTTCATCTACTTATTTGTTTATAAAAAAATCATTAAATTTGTAAGCTTCTACAATTTTACTTAAAAACAGGACTAAATAGTTGTGGCATTGAGTCTATATTTTTTTTAATGAATCTGAATATTTTATAACGAATGTATTCTTCAAAACTTGAAAAGTTTTGTTGTCATTTTGTTTATGAAATAAAAAAGTATTGAAAGCCTTTTTTTAATTGTATGTAAATGATAAATGCAGAATTGTATTAATTTTCATTTGTAAGAAAATTTAAAATCGGATGAAAATTGTGGTCTGAAAAATAATTTGTCCACAGACACTCTTATTTGCCCTTTACGCGCTGATTACAAACATGATAGTGAAAATTTGTGACAAGGCGATTTTCATGGTGAAACCATGAAAAAACCATAAAATTCATGATTGTTTGCGTTTATCTAAGCCAATTTGCAAATTTCGCAAAATATTTCAAACAAAATTTTTATCTCCCATTGAGGTACACATTTTTTGCACCAAACATTTTGTCTGCGACTGATGATTTTCAAGAAAATTAATGATACATCGATTGGAAATATATTGGAAAGAGGTAGGGGGTTGACCAACATTATTTCTGTAAGCAGTCACAGGAGTGCCTTCCCTGCCCCCCTACGTAATCTTTGAAAAGGGCATATGTTTGACCAAAATTCTATTTGTGATCAACCATAAGGGGTGCATTCCCACCCTTCATGAGTCGTTGGTAAAGGGGTATGGGTTTAATTAACATTATTTCGGTTACAAGTGTGCTCCCACGAAACGTTGAAACTATTGGAGACGTTGGTTGCTGTCGTTTACGGTCTTTCGCCGTCCCTGTAGCCACGGTAATGAACAGTGAAGGAAAGCTGACGGTTAGATGTATCACCAATTTTCTCGGAAATTATCACTCGTGGAAAAAATGCAAGAAACAAAAAGATTGTATCTCGATGAGATCTACAACTTTCCTTGAAATCATTTAGCGAAATTTTGCGTATTGGCTTCTATAAACTCAAAAAGCCACGATTTTATGGTTT
Source organism: Belonocnema kinseyi (assembly GCF_010883055.1). Classification (NCBI taxonomy): domain Eukaryota; kingdom Metazoa; phylum Arthropoda; class Insecta; order Hymenoptera; family Cynipidae; genus Belonocnema; species Belonocnema kinseyi. The sequence goes on from NC_046658.1 coordinate 41,871,451, forward strand.
TTTTTCATGATAATCAATGCATCATTAGTATTTTCGGAAACTATCATTCACAGAAAAAATGTTCGAAACAAAAAATATTGTGTACCTCAATCGGGGCTACAACTTTTGCTTGGAACATTTTGCGAAATGTTGCATATTCAAGGTGCTCAGTTCCATATTTCCGCCATTTTTTCGAATTTTCAAAAAATATTTAGCGGGATTTTTTGCCTACCAAACAATCATATATCTTAAATTACAACCAAATTCCATTCCGTTACTTTGTAACAATTTTATTAAAAAACTATAATTAATATTGTCACAAAATAATAACTAGTTCGTTTTCTTACGTTTGCACACTCGTTACACAGTACCAAAAATAATAAAAATTACGAACAATTTAATTTTTCTCTTTATATTCAAAACATTTTTTTCTGATCTGTGTTAACATTAAAAGAGTGCGAGCATATAACGTCATTTTTTATAAGGTCTATATTTCATAAGCTTACTTATATTAGTATATATACTAATGGGAGTAAACTTATGAAATATAGATCTTATAAAAAATGATGCATAATTATAAAAAGTATAAAACTTTTACTGCTCAGCAGGATCGAATAAAAATTGTCAACTTGAATATAACGAGGATATTGAAATTTATTGTGATTTTTACTAGTTATAATTTTTGACCTGCTCTACACTGGATAGAAACTTGCGTATTGTCATATCAAATTCTTCAGTACTTTAATTTAAGTCAGCAAACATTAAATTTTTTTTTGATAAATCCACTACATTGGCACTTACGTCATCATAAATTACAGATGATTTTCACATCTGCCCCTGCCTTAGCAACGGTTTATAACTGGGTAAATGAATTTAAGCGTGGTCGTACATCAATAAGTGACGTTAAAATCCACGATATGGTGTTGAAGGATAGAAGATTAAAAGTGCGTGAGTTAGCTGAGGCCACAAGGATATCTATAGGTGCAGTTGTTTCAATTTTACATGA
>NC_046658.1:41872535-41881940 GCF_010883055.1 Belonocnema kinseyi
CACAACGTAACTCGGTAAACCACTTATGAATCGTTCCAATCGACGGTGCAGAGTCCGGGTAATACTTATCCAGCTTGGCCTTGGTCTCGGATATCGTTTTCTAGCGAAAATAGTAGTGTTTGATCAAAACTCGAAACTCAGATTTTTTCATATTAAAAAAAACTCGGAGTTTAGTCACTTCTCAATGCTGTAACTTGTAAATGCGTAAACATAAACGGCTGAAATTTTGACAGGCGTCATTTGAAGGATCAAGCTCGACGAAAATGGTTCACATTAGTGAATACTAATGCCATCCCTTAGAATTTTCAGGTACTTATCAGGCTGCCTAGTAAGTGTACTGAAATACAATGAACACAGACTGAAAAAAAGTTTTTGAATCAAAACAAATTGTCGTTCTGAATACGTCCGATCATGTATTTCTTCAATCCAAAGAAATCGTTTAATTTTATGGGAAATAAGAAATTATTGAAGAAAATAAATAATTACTTCAACCTTTGAAATATCCCAGTGGGCATAAAATTTGGCGACGTCTTTACGACATCATTACGACATATTTACGACAACTTTACGACATCCTATGTCCATGTCGTTTCGTTGTCTTTACGCTCTCGTGAAGACATCGTCAGATCATGCGATTTATTTACGATGTCATAAAGACACCTTAACGACATGGACATAGGATGTCGTAAAGTTATCGTAAAGACGTCGCCAAACTTTGTGCCCACTGGGATTATTTGAGCAAATGGATGATGTCTTTACCTGAATGAAATTAGAGTTTTGAATTTAACAATCATCCAGTGGCACCGAATTTGGCGACGTATTCACTACATCCTTACGACGTCTTTAGGATAACTTTACGACCATGTGGTTTACCATGTGGTAAAGGTGTCATTACGATATCGTAAAGACATCGTTTTAGATCATACGACCCCTTTACGTTATCGTATTATACACGTTAACGACATGGACATGGCATTTACTTAATACACGGCATTTACAAAATCCAAAAAACCAAACGAAAATGATCATTTGAAGCCAAATATAAACAACTTTTTTATAGGATAAGGGGGTTTTGATTAATTCGTAAAAAGCAACATTTAAAATAAAAATACATTTTTTGATAAACGATACAAGCTGCGAAAAAATGAGGCATAAGGGGCCCAACCAAAAAAGATAGGAAAAAAATTATTGGATGAAAGTTGTTCTCTCAAAACGGACCTTTAAATTTATTATGAATAATTTTACTAAGAACGAGTAGATTTTCTCTTAACGGTAAAAAAATATTTAAAATGAAAAAATATAAAAATGATAAAAACAAGGCAATAAAAATACGTATGTTTAACCGTTCGCCTGCAGAGGTGGGTATTTCATGTCCGGGCCAAAACGGTTTTAGTTAATAATTTTCCAAAAGGGAAAGGTGACTACTGCTACCTCCACCTAAAAAAAATTATGCAATCAACTCCCAAGTTTGGCGCTCCCTATCAGTCCCAGTCCCTCCTGAACAGTTGCCGTGTGAGCAGGCCAAATCCGGAGCGGACATGAAAGACTCCAGGTGAAAATGTCGGTAGTGTGCCGGAGTTCACCACCGGCGCAGTACTGGCCCAGTACTGCCCATCAGTACAGACAGCCGGTGGTTCGCCCAGTGCTAGCAGAGCGTTAACTGCACGACCGGGGCGGTACTATGCCAGTAGTACAAAAATGGACTTAAAAAAAACACGTCTACAAATGCTGTCAGGGTGTTTTGAAATGTCGAGAAATTGATTATACAATTAAGGTGAAAACATTTTTTTCTATTACTTTTTTGAAGGAAAATCTTCTAAGTTCCACCTCCATGAAAAATTTTAAATGTTCAGAAAAAATTACATTGGATGTATGTCTTAATCGTTGTAGAATAGTCTAAAACACCTAAAAATCAAAACGTTACACGAAGGTTTAATGAAAATTGTTATTAAAAAAATTGTTGCGCAACGTGGTGAAATTTCCAAGTTCCGTCGATACAAATTTTAAATGCTCATTAAATGTTATTATCAGAACTGTTAAAATGGTCTAAAACGCGAAAAAATAAAATATGACACGAAGAAAAATTGTAGTCGATTTAAATTATTTATTTAATAATTATTTTATTGATATTCCTGTTTGAAGTTCGTGTACTTTACATTTACATAACGTCGTATAATAATAAATAATTAGAAAAAGAGAGCTCAAAATTTGGTACTTTAACTTTTCTGAACTGTAGCTTATGAGGATGGCTTTTTCACCAAGTTTTAACTTGTCGGTTTAGCGCAGTGGTTAGCACTCCCGACTGCTAGGCGATAGATTTAGGTATAGATATGTAGGTTCGATCCCCTTTAGCGTTAAAAATTTTATTTGTAATATAATGTTTAAAAATGTAATATATGTATACGTTCTAAGCAGTGCCATTAACATGTATTAACAAAATACTCGCAGTCAATTATTATTTATTTTTCAAATACCTTTTTTTGTTATATCTTAAGATTATGAAAATAGTGGGTATTAACATTAAACAAATAGTTTGAAAATTATATTTTTGTAATTATAAATAATATTCGGACGATATGCAGTCGTATGATGATGCATGGGTGGTCTTTAAAACAATAAAATAATTTTTTATTATTTCTAAAATTAACTCCGGCATTTTCGTACGCCAGCGGTTTGCCAGTACTGCCCCAGTACTGGCAGTCAGTACTGCGCTAGTGCTGGCACGCCAGTACCGCCAAGCATTACAAGCCAATACTGGTCTAGTACTGGAACTCCGGCAGGCTGTACTGGGTCAGTACTAGACCGGTGGTGTATTTTTACCTGGGACCCACCTTTACAGACGGTGTATACCAAACTTGCAGTATAGTGACATTTTTTTGCTCTTAACTTGTTTTTTTGATAATAAAATGTGTGGGTACTAATAGAAGAGCCCATACCTGAGCCAAAATAATTTTGTTTAGCCATACCAAGAAATGTATTTTTAAAAATATAATGTGTAAATATCAATATATAACACATGTTTTATTGCCTTTTTTACCTGTAAAAACTTAAGCATTTAATTTTAAATGAATAAAGCGGAATATTTTTTTCTTAAAACTGTATTATTAGCCTTCAATTTGCGTTTTTTAAATTCCGTTATCTTAATTTTTCTTAAAGTTACAATTTTTTGAACAAATCACTGTATTCCTACCGAGTTGCTTTATCTGTTTAACGAAAAATATGTGAAAAAATTTATTTTTCTACCATTTTATGATTGATATGTCAGGTTGAAGGTTTCCAACATTGGCATGAATTTTTGTGGAATTTTTTGACTATATCAATAGGGTGAAAAAACGGCCAGACGTCAAATACCCACCTTTACAGACGAGAGGTGCCGAAAAAACGTTTACAGGCGAAGAGTTAAATATCAATGTATATTATGAATTATAATTAAATAAATTAATTGAAATGATACATGTTTCAGCATAGCTAGGAATAAAATTTAATGCAAAATAAGAACAGATATTAAAGTAATCATGATAAATACAATTCTTACTTTATTTCGCTATATCTGAACAAGCAATCCTAGGCCGAGGTACATAAGTACATATAATATACATTTGATATAAAAGTATTGAACATGATGTAGAAAGTTAACATTTCGGACAAAATCGAGTGCAAAGCACGAGATACGTGATGAGAATGTGTTCTCTAAAACCGAAAGAGATTTAACAAAAGAGAATTGACAATAATCACCAAATTACAGTTGTCGATGTTTCGATTTTTAATTTTAAAAGGTATGTGCACAAATGTGGGAGAAATACAAAGACCGAGTGCATAGCGAGAGGTAAATACATATTCGAGAGCGAGCTAAATAAATAATCGAGCGTGACACATCAAATTTTCTACATTATATGCTCAACACTTTTATATCAAATATAATACATTTTTTTTGTACCTCTGCCTGGGATTCGGTATTTAGATTTAGCAAAATAAGGTACAGATTGTATTTATCATGATTACTTTAATATTTGTTTCTTATTTTGCGTTAAATGCTATTCTTAGCTGCGCTGAAACGTGTATAATTTTCATAAATTTATATTATTATAATTCATAATATGCATGGAAATTAAAACAATCTTGTTCTTATTGCTTTGTTTTTGTAATTATTTTTTTATTCTTGTTTTTTACGATGAAAAAAATGCTTCATATCAAAAAAATATTCTTACAAAATTTGTAAATATTTTTTGGTTGAATAAATCTTCTCTCACTTATTCTCGTAGCTTATATTGTTGAACTCAAACATAATTTGTTTATTTACAATGTTGCTTTTTAAAAATAAAACAAAAACTACTTACACTACAAAAAAGTAATTCCTGAAAAAATTGCTATTCTTTCTTAGGTGCACAGTTTTGGTCAATCTATCTCTTTTCGTAGCTTGTTTTGTTTTTCACAAAATGTAGTTATTGCTTTTTCATTAGGTTTTTTGCTATAAAAATTTAAATTATCGATTTTTTAAAATAAAAATTCAACACGTTGTTTAGTCAATCTTGTAGGGCCTTGAAGAAGTGACATTTTTCTTCTCTAGACTTTTTTCCATATCACGCTTTTTTTAGCTGTAAATGTTCATTTTCGCTTTTTTTGGATTTTTAAAATGCTATAACTTTAGTCATTTTTATTTGATCAAAAAAAGTACTGGGATGAGAATGTAAAAATACGACTTGTGGTTTACAGAAAAAACGAAAGATTTCCGATTTTTAACCTTGCACGGATAATCTTTTGCCTTATAATCGCTCCATTTTTATTAGAGATGTAGCGATAATTACGACGCCAGCGCCATCTATCGCCGTTTAACTTAATTAAATTGGAGAGAACTGGGGATTCCCACCTGTCAGTTGCTTTTTTGTGCTTTTCACTAAATGGTATTAAATAAGTTCTAATGCATCTACAATAGTCTAATTTATTTTGGAGAAGATATTAAGTAAGACCAATTTTCGTTTCGTGTTTTCTGTTGCGGATTCTACATGTTTTACCGAAATTTGTGCACTTCAGCGTTTCGCAGTAGAGGAGATCAGAATTATTCTTCTAATCTCGGTGAAACTTTCGCCAAAATATGTTTAATTTTTAACTGTTACAAGTCTTGCCTGTAACAATTTTAACTTTTGTTTTTCCTATGTTCTTTTAAATCTGGTGTCCCAATTTAGAACTCGAATTCACTCATACTTTGCCGTTTTCTCATTGCTGCTAAGGACACCGTAGCGTAGCAGACGACAGCTTTTATTCCATCGCAGGATAAACTTTTGCCAAATAGCATGTAAACTTTAAATGCAACAAAATTTAACTTCAGTTTTTTTTGTGTTGATTATGAACGGTAAAATTCCTTTTCCAGACTACTGTTCGAAGATGGATAAAGAGTATAGGCTCGATACGCATTTCCCTTTAAAAAGGAGAGCATTGAAGTAGATTATTAGCATTGAAAAAATTTTGCACCTAATGCCGATGAATCTAAACAAATTCCGTTTTTGTCCGAATGCGCTTCTTGGTATTCAAAAGTTTTCGTACGAATCATTTTGAATCCAGACAAAAAATATGACACTAAAATGGCATCTTTTTAATACCATTGAATGCAGTTAAATGACCGTATTAGTTAAATGCCATGCAATGCCTTCAGTGATCAGAGGTATAGAATAGAACCAGTGCCGTTCAATGCTGTTGAATTACCAAATAAGTCGAATTCTGTTTAATGTTTTTCCGACCGAATGTATTGAATACAATCAATGTATTCGAATGTCGTTAAATGACCATTCGGACAAAAACGGAATTTAAAAAAATTTAATAGCAGTAAAATGTACACTTTTTTCAATGCCATATAATCCACTTCAATGTTCTCCTTTTTACAGGTTTGGCTGGTGCGCGTCCGCTGACAGTAATATTACATGGAAGTGTCACTCGCCGATTTGTATGCAACTTTGCAATTTTGTAGAGTTATGGAAAATAATCTATACATATTTTCACATTCTCATCAAGAGAAGGTATTAGACTTGTGTAAAATTTACCCCACCCGGTTTTTGTCAAATGTCCACGTTTTGAGACCCCTTGAATCCGAAAAACAGGTTTTTACGAATATGTCTGTCTACTGTGTGTGTCTGTGTCTGTAGGATTTTAGTTTTTTAGCACGATAACTTTTGAAAGAATTGAAAGATTGGATTGGCCTTTCGTATACTCTTTTAGTGTCCTAAAAATCTGCCCGCTACGTGGGCTCATTCTCATCAAAACTTATGTTTTTTAATTTTCTTATTTTTCTCGTGTGTGGGTATTCAAAAAATCTACTTTTTTTTAAATGTTCTTAATGCTATTTTTCACGATTCGAACAAAAAAAAAAAAATGTCGACAAAAAAAAATGCAAAAAAAGCTAACAAGATTTGTAAGAGAGTTGTCCAGTCTGATTTTTGATTTAGGTTTTAAATTTGTTTATATATAAACAAATATAGCGGGAAAATGTCCTTTTTCCTATTTTACGTTTCAGGTGCTCATCAATAACAGAAAAATGGTTGAAATCGCTCAAGTTGCATAAAATAGCATTAGTTAGAGATATTGAAATATTAGACAATATACAAAAACAATTTGTTATCAACAAATTATTTGTTAAAGAATGTTTTTGAACTATTTTCCATGAATACACGTTTTTTCAAGTTATTTTGCAAGAAATTGGAATCAAAACAATATTATATGAAACAATTTCTCTTCTGATTATAATTGTTTATATTATAAACACATTTAATTTACGAAGGCAGGAAGCAGACATTTTTCGACATAAATATTAGTTTTTTTTATTTCAATTTTTTCAATTCGGAAATTATTAAGGATAAAGAATTTGAGCAAAATTCATAATTTGTTGATTAATCTTATAATTTTGTTAACAAATTTAATACACAACTGCATTATTCGGGTGTTTTTCGACAGAAAAATTTGGTTTTTTCAATGGCAGTCTTTTCAGTTGGGAACTTCATGAGACAATTTCAGAAAAATTCATAATTTTTGGATCAATTTGATGAATTTTTAAAAATAAATTTAATAAACAAATGCATTATTGGGGCATCTGTCGACGGAAAAATTCTTTTTTGTTTCCATATCAGACTTGTAATTGGAAAGTTCATGATGATTTCAGTAAAATTCATAATAGGTTGATCAATTTCATATTTTTTTAAAACAAATTTAATAAACAAATGCATTATTCGAGCATCTGTCGATGGAAAATTTCTTTTTTTCGATATCCTTATGAAAACTGTTGACATAGAAAAACACTAATTTCTCTGTCGACAAATGCCTGATTAATGCATTCGTTCATCAAATTTGTTTAAAGAAATAATAAAATTTATCAACTTATTATGAATGTTGCTGAAATTCCCATCAAGTTCCCATATGAAAACCCTCCATAAAAGAACTTATAGAAGCATATAGAAGAAAACTCAATATGCAAAGTATTGCCTTTTGTCAAGGTACGTTGCATATAGATGCATATAGAACTCGCACATCTATAAGAATCTATATGGAGTTACTAGTAGTCGCTAAGGTGTTATCTATAAGTTTCTTTTGGTATTTTTACTTTATTTTTGGAAATTCATCATTGATCCTCGCAGACTTCCGGGTCTATGTGGCTTTATATGGAATTACTAACAGCCACTGAGGTGATTTCTATATGCTTCTGTTGGTATCTATATTTTCTTTCGGTAGATGTCCCATTGATTCTCAGACTGTATGACTATCATACACTATCATAGTCTATGTGATCCTATATGAAATTACCAATAGCCACTGGGGTGGTTTCTAAGTGCTTCTGTTGGTATCTCTACTTCGTTTCGGTGGACGTCACATTGATTCTCATGGACTTCTGGTTATATACGGCCCTATATGGAATTACCAACAGTCACTGAGGTGATTTCTATATGCTTCTGTTGGTATCTGTATTTCTACTTGGGAAATGTCTCATTAATTCTGATAGGTTTCTGGGCCTATGTGGCTCTATATGTAATTCCCAATAGCCACTATGGAGTGGTTTCTATACGCCTCTGTTGGTATCTTTATTTCTTCTGGGGAAATGCCTCATTGACTCCCATGAAAAAAACATCTGAAAAAACATAAATCTGAATTTTGTAATTTATTTATATTTATTTATAAAGAAAACACAGGAGTTCTTTGATTTTGGGTTTGCACCGTCATCTGAGTTGAAATCAGTGCATTCATTTTATTAATTAAATGTAATATTATTTTACCATGAATTAGTTTTATAAATGTTGTGGTTACGAAATAGCTTAAATCACAAACCACACATATATTACCTTGATCAAAAAGTTCACGGAATTTATTCTTAAAATTAAAAATATAAGTTTATTCTTGAATATTGATGTGATCTCCTTCAAAGTGATTCCCATCGACTGCCACGCACTTATGCCAGCGCTTGATCCAGCTCTCAAAACATTTTTGATACTCAATTTTCGGTATGTCCATCAGTGCCGTTTTAGATTTTTGTATTATCTCCGATCGGCTGCTAAAACGCGTTCCGCGTAGTGGTTTTTTCAGTCGATGGAACAAAAAAAAGGCACAGGGAGCTAAATCTGGCGAATTTGATGGCTGCGGAATTGTATTAGTTGAGTTTTTGGTGAGAAACTCACGGATAATGATGGCATTGTGCGACGGTGCATTGTCATTAAATCCATTGTAGAAATTGAAATTCGCAAAAACAGATGCACTCAAAATTGCGTTACATTTATAAATGTCAAGATAGAAAGCTGATATTCGCAGGGAATATTGTTAAAAGGTGTGACAACCTACAGAAACGAAAAAAATGTGAATCGGTGATGATTCCGGGAACTTTTTGATCAAGGTAATATATGCCACACACAAACATATTTTTCACAAGAAAAGATATGCAATTCATTATGTTCACATGCATTTGCTTACATTTCGTCATAATGAGATGTTGTCATTGCTGTGTCGACGATCAGTATCGTGAGAACTAACAGCTAGTAAGAAGATTATAATGGGCTACCAAAATACACGAACTCTATACAATTTGCAACAAAAATTTTCAGAATTATAATCAAACGGACGAATTATCTGCAAACAGTTATATTCTGAATTAAAAAAATTATTTTTAACCAAAAACAAAACGAATTTTCCACAGAAAAACCAAAAAGACGAATTTTCTAGCGAGAAAATTATTTGCTAACCTGAAAGCTGACTTTCTACGGAAAAGTTATATTTTTTATAAATAGTCTAATTTTTAACCAAATAGTTTAATACACGCCAAAAATATGAATTTTTGACAAAAAAGTTAATTTTTCACCGAATAGTTTCATTTTCTACGAAATTGTTGCATTCTCAGATAAACCAGATTAATTTTCGACCAAAAAACATTAATTTTTA
>NC_046658.1:41882040-41883714 GCF_010883055.1 Belonocnema kinseyi
ACAGGCGTCATTTGAAGGATCAAGCTCGACGAAAATGGTTCAAATTAGTGAATACTAATGCCATCTCTTAGAATTTTCAGGTACTTATCAGACTGCCTAGTACAACGGCTGCGAAATATTCCGTCGTTCTCCCGTTCGCGTCGCAAAACTCCCGTACAGAAACGTCCATTTACTGCCGGTTCACCGCACGGAACGCGAAGACAAATGGACGTCAGAAACAAAATGGCCCCTGCGGCTGGACGCGTCGATTAGGTATTTCAGGTTAGGTGGGGAATATAAAAGATATCTGTACGTCCAAGGCCAAACAATAATACTGAATGCATGTGACGAAACTTTATTTTTAATCTATCAAAACAAACATGTGAAGCAAATAAAGGACGTTCGGTGAGCACGAACAGACAGGGGCTGGATCGTGAAGTCTCTCTATATCTCTCCTATTTATCTATTTCACCATTTTCCTTTCACCTTTCTTATTTCCGTTTTCCTTTACCCCTTTCTCACCCCCCTTTAATTTTTCTTCCCCCTTACCCAATCCAATACACCGTTTTCCTTTCCTCTTTTAACCCTTTCCTTTTTTCAATTCTTCTTTTCCATTTCCCCTTTCCCTTTCCACCATTTGCCATGTCATCATTTCCCCGCACTCTTCACCCTTTTTTCATGTTCTTCCCGTTCTTCTTTAATTTTTCCCCTTTCCTATTTCCGCCCTTTTCTTTCCCTATTCATCCTTTCCTGTTTCTCATTTTTTCCTCATCTTTTCCTTTCCCCCATTCCCTTTAACTATTTCGCTTCCGCCTTTTAATATTTCCTTTTTCATCTTTTCCCCGTTCCCTTCAACCTTTCCCTCGTTTCTTCATTTCACCTTTTCCCTTTTTCTTTTCCCCTTTCCCTTTATTTATTTTTTCATTTCTCCGCTATCCTTAACCGCTTCCCCTTTCCCTTTTCACACCTTCGCCTCTTCCCTTCCTCTATTTCCCCGTTCTCTCTACCTTAGTTGTCTTTCCTATTCTATTTTCCCCTTTATTTGTCTCTTTCCCCCTTTTCCTCTCCCTTTGCACCCTTTCCGTTGCCTCATTTCCTCCTTCCTTTTTCATTTTCCTTATTCCCTTTTTCTGTTTCTCTTTTCTCTTCCCTTTTAAACTTCCCCTTTCCAACTTATTCCCGTTCCCTTCACCCATTTACTAATTTTTCCATTTTCCAATTCCCCCTTTCCGTTTTTTCAAAAGGTAAAATGAGAAAGGGGAAAGGGTGAAAATTGAAAGAGGAAAAGAAAAGGGCAAACAGGAAAATAGGAAAAAGAGAAAAAAGTTGAAAGGATGAAACCATATAGAATAATGATATAGAATATAGAAATAGGTAATTAGCGCGTCATCAGAGAAGTCCTACTTATCAAATCCATATAGAAATCACTTAAAATCCTGTGTTGCAATTTCATATAGATTGCATGTCAGGAGAATAAATATAAAACGATATAGAAGTAGGGAATTAGCACAACGTTAAAAAAATCTGATTTGTATATCCATATAGAAAACGCTTCAAATCTTCTTGGTAATTCCATATAGATTACATGTTAGAAAGATGCATATAAATCCATACAGAAGCAGGTAATTAGCGCGTCATCAGAAAAGTCCTACTTATAAAATCCATATAGAAATCACTTAAAATCCTGTCTGCAAT
>NC_046658.1:41883814-41890911 GCF_010883055.1 Belonocnema kinseyi
TCATCAGAAATGTCCTACTTATAAAATCCATATAGAAATCACTTAAAATCCTGTTTGCAATTTCATATAGATTACATGTCAGAAGAATAAATATAAAACCATCTAGAAGTAGGGAATTAGCACAATGTTAAAAAAATCTGATTTTTATATCCATATAGAAAACGCTTCAAATCTTCTTTGTAATTCCATACAGATTACGTGTTAGAAAGAGTGTGTCCACAGGAAAATCCTGTATGGATATCTATATAAATACTTATAACAAAAGGGACGCTCTGGGAATTCGATTCAGAAACCATCTCAAATTCTAATAGGAAATGCATATAGAATACATCACAAAGAAATCCATATGGATACTTGTAGAGTTTCTATGTGGCAAATTTTCTTTGACTGGTACTACCAATAGAAACCTTTAGGAAGAATTAGATACTTATAGAAGATCTATATGGATCTATGAAACATTTAATGGAGGGAAGACTGGCATTTAAAAAACCGAATTTTTCTTCCGACAAATGCCCGAATAATGCATTTGATTATTACATTTCTTTACAAGATCATAAGATTAATGAGCAAGTTATGAATTTTGTGGCAAATATCATAAAGTTCCGAATTTTAAAAAATGGACATCGAAAGAAAAGAATTTTTCCATCGAAAAATGCCTGAATACTGCATTTGTTCATGAAATTTGTGTATAGCATAAAGAATTATAATCTTGAGAAATTTTTTTTAATATCATATAATCTCCATTCAAATGTCTTGCAATATAACTAGAAAAATTGTATATTATATTATATATATGTATATATATATATATATTTATATTTATATTATAAAAAAAAACAACATAAAACACTAACCAGCTATAACTCTTGGTTGAAACTAACCGCCTCCCACCCCCGCCACCAACCCTCGTTAATCGCAGTTTTGTGTGTCACTGAGGTAGGGATTTAATTTATAAGTTGAAAAAGGGTAAGGATGATGTTTCGACTGTATGTGCTACGTTTAAATCGGAAAAATAAAATTGGCAATGAGTAAATTCAGTTTTTGAAAAACCGACAGAAGTTGCAGTAAAATGTTTAATAACAAATTTTTTAAGGAATGCACATTTTTTCAAAAGATACAATGAAAGTACGTCGGTTTTAATATCAATGCATGTTATGAATTATAATAATATACATTTATGGAAATGATATACAAGGTGAGATACAAATTCGAGTGCGAAGCACGGGATACGTGATGATAATGTATTCGTTAAAGTCAAAGGAGCTTTAACAACAAAGAAGTCACTATCATCAAATTACTGTTGGCGACGTTTTGACCTTTACTTTTAAAAAATCTGTGCACAAGTGTAAGGAATATACAAAGACCGCGCGGAGTGCGAGATAAATATATTATCGAGCGCGAAGCGCGAGAACCAACAGTCGCGCGCCTTAGGCGCGCTCTTTTTTTTCTTCTTCTTTGCTTGTGGCCTCTTAGATTCAATAAGCCATGTATCCAGTGAATATTGAAATGTTCCTATGTAGTTAATCCAACTAGCTGTACCAACTTATAACTATAGACTGTTCAGTTCTAGCTAGACAAATCGTATCTAACTTTGTTATTCGCGGCACACAAAACCAGACTGTGGTCTTCCGCTGTAGGCGTCCCCGATCACTCCAAACACGAATGGAATAAGGAAGGAAGGGGGACCACCAAGCGGGACCCAGCTCATAGCCAAAGCACAACCTAAATACTTATATTATCAAATTAGAACACCCCCCAAAGAAACGCCCCAGCTCAGTCACAGATTTCGTGGTTGGACTGAATATGATTTCGTTAATGTTAAGTTGTTCCTCGGACACCAAATCCAGAAAACTCCGCCTAACAAATCAATAAAATGCGACCCTGCCCCACGCCAGCCTCGGGCACCGATGAAGCAGGTGTGCTAAGCTTCTGACCTCGGCGTCACACTCGCAGCCTACCGGTACTCTCCACCCCATCCGCGCAAAATGCTCCCCTGTGCATATTTGCGCCGAACGTAACATCGTGATGAGATTAATAACGCGCCTCGGAAACCAATAGTCCCGGAACCACGGACTAGGAGTCTTGACGTTTGCATGCAGGAAATAGTCCGCCCTAGAATCTCTCGTTCCCTCAAAGGGCCAGCACAACAAGGACCAGTCCCTAAAGTCCCGTTGACAGACCAGATGAAGATCATCCATCGGAATTCCTCTCTGAACAACTAATGGAAGTCTAGATGCCGACCTCGCAACCTCATCAGCCCGTTCGCTCCCCAATATACCCACATGTGCCGGGACCCATACAAGACTGACTTTGACACCCGAACGCGCGGCCGCGGCCATCCGATCTACTATAAGCCGTGCAAGTGGGTGGCCTGCATGATTAAAAAGCCTGTCCCTTATAATAGTTAGAGCAGAACGAGAATCAGCGAAGATAATGTCATCTCGTCGCTCCCTCTCCATTACGTATTTAAGGGCGTAGAAAATGCCGTATAGTTCGCTCGTTATTGGAGAAGCTATATCCCTCAATCGCACTCCAAACCTCAGCCCGGATTCCGGAACCATGAAACCGCATCCTGCCAACCCCACCCCAGGGTTCACCGACCCATCTGAAAAAACCCTGAGCACATCCGCATATCTTTTTCCCACAAAGGAGTCCAATAAGCGCTGGGAGAAGGACGGTTCCCTGAACCCGAAACCAGGCTCAAGGTCAACCGGGATAGCCGCCGAAAGGTCTTCCCACTCCTCATAAAAATATGAGGGTTTTTGTGGAGCATCCAAAGAGGAAGCGAACTCCGCCATTGAATTGTATGCTTCAATCTGTCCATAGCCCTCCTCGCGAACTTTGAATCTCTTGCTTTTAGCCGATTCCGCCAACAACGACAATTTGCCGACCAAGGGGTTATCATTCCAACAGAAATTCCGAAGGATGTACCTGTTTGCCAGATGAGATCTCCTCAGTGAAAGGGAAACTTCCCCCGCCTCCGAAAGAAGAATAGGGATAGGAATGGAGCTCATGCAACCCAGCGCCACCCGGATAGATGCATATTGCACTCGGCCAAGTCTTTCCAGCACTGTCTTACTTGCACAGAAGAATAGAGGTGCACCCCACTCCAGACACGCCCTGACCAGCTCTTTATGAACCATAAGTAGCAGTAGAGGGGACGCGCCCCAAGTTACTTTAGCGATCACTCTCATTATGTTGATTGTCCTGGAACCTTTGACTGCTATGCTCTCAATATGAGGAATATAGGTCATACGCCTATCTAATATAATCGCCAGGTATTTATAGGTATATTGGCAGGATATAACGGTCCCCTTAAACGTCAGGGAAATCTGTCTCAAATTCAATCTAGATCTTGAAAAAAGACACAGCTGACACTTAAACACGCAGATCGAAAGGCCCAATCCGCCCAGCCACAGAGAGAGAGAGACTCGAGCGCCTGCCTCAATAGGTCCCTGGAAACCCGGACGTTCTCCAAAGCTACGTATAGCAGAACATCGTCCGCATACATAACCACCCTGACTCCAGGCCGCGACAATTTGAGCAGAGAGGCGGTCTGAGTCTATTCTGACAACTCTCCGTCTTATGGAAACCCGCACAGAACTCACAGATCGGGCGAGAAGCTCTGCATTGATCCGATGTGTGTCTAAACCTCTGACAAAAAAAACACCTTCTCGGGGGAGGGATCACAGGAGTTAAGTAAAATGTGTAATTGGAAATCCTAATATTGCGGGGAACTTCAGAAGAGGAAAAGACAAACTCCACCTTTTCGCTCAGCGACCCATCGTTATTTGTTCTTCGCCTAATCGATATGATCCCTTCCTTAGCTTCTGGAGAGATTCTCTGGGCAATTTCCTAGATCGAATACCTGATGGGAACTTCGTTAACAAAGGCCTTTTTTACTAAGAGGGAAGGAGGGATGTAAATGTTATACCCCATTCCCTTGAGTTCCGGAGAGAGAACCAGAATGTTCTCTTCAGGCCCAGATGAACAGAAGATCTTGACCCGGTTTTTCCCATTCCTGAATATTTGACAGGGGCTTGAGAGGACACTATCGACCCTATCGGAGAGCTCTAAGGGATCGTATCTACCCACATTCATCCCCAGAATCGTACTCTCCAGAAGCACCATGTAAGGTGGGGGGGGGGGGTGAATCCGGATAAAAAAGGAGGGGGGAACCACCCGGCCTGGTCCACTGAAGAAAGTTCTCCGGGTATTCCTCACGCGACTCCCCAGCACTCCCTGGTAGGTTAAATGCGTGGTCTGCATATAATTTGAGATACCCTCCACTATCTGGTACTCATTAACCGAGTCCACCCGCAGCTCCTTAATGCACCCCTCCGGGGAGGGAGTCACAGGGCCTCGCCTTGTCTTAACTCTGTCCATGCCGCGCCCGCCTTGAGAAGGAGAGGAAGAGTAACGAGGGGGTAGCGTCGTATTTGAGGGAGCTCGAGCATCCTTTGCCTCATCCAGGAGACTTCCCGCACCACGACCTTGCGTACCGACGTTGCTCCTGGGCGCCCCGGCTCCCGGGCCTCCACGAAGTCCGAGAGCCCCATGCTGCACCGGGGTGTGACGGGGCATAGCGCCGAGGTCAGAAGAAAACCTGGGGAAAAAAATTCAATTAGCACTGAGACTATACCATAGCACATCACAGTTGCCCATCAACCCCTTTAGCCTATCATTACTATCAAAATTGACAGCAAGAAATTGGGATCATTATCAAAACCGGTACCCGCCCTTCGTACAGACTCAGGCAATAATGACTAACATACTACACAAAGTGTACCTATTAAATACATGACTAACATATTTACAGAACTAGGTGCTAACCCCATCCATGGGTGCCCAAGCCCGCAAAAATTGAAAATAGAATAATACTAATAAGAGAGATGAGAAGAGACGATACGTAAAACACCGCTTACACACAACAAGCCGCCTATTACGTCACGTCATACTAGCTAGGTGAGCAATCTCACGAACCATGGACGAGCAGGGGCGTGTATACACTCATGTTGTAACCACGATCTCAACTAAATCTCTTGTTCCAACTAAACCATAATATTAAATTCCACCTGAGCTGAGCCCCTGCATGAGTTAATTTTAGGGAGAGAGAAAAAAGCCAAAAGCAGTAAGCGGGGATATTAGGGAGTTACAGGGAAATCAGAGTAAAGGACAGGAAATAAGCAAATGGATCGGGATAGTGGGTGAACCAAAGTTAAAAGCGGGAAGTTTTAGTCCGCCATCTTCAATTTTGCAATTTTGACCTCAAATTTTGAATCAGCGACATCGAAAACCTCTAATAAGCCTTTCAACTTTCAAATCACTCCACTGATTGTAATTCAAACGTAAAAACCACCCCTCAGATACGCAGGGTAGTTTCTATTCTTAAACTAGAACCTTAACCGAGATAAAAAAAATATTTTTTTTTTAGTATCCACTAACAATAATAAGTCGATTCCACCCTTACCCGACCTCCCCCCCCCCCGTAATTTTCACCTGCCACTCCCTCAAAAACTGAAAATGCCATCACTTGCTACAATTAGATGAGATGCCCCTGTCAGGATAGAAAATGTTAAGGTGGCCGGACATCTAGTCGCGGGAGAAGTAGTCAATGGACAACTATAATAGTCGCAGAGACATCTAGTCGCCGAGGCATCTAGTTGCGGGACAACTAGTCGTCGAGACATTTAGTCGCTGGGACATCTAGTCGCTGGGACATGTGGTCGCCACGCATAGTCCCGAGCACTTTCAGTCGCTGAAATGTTATGTTATAAATCATGAAAAACTAAACGTGAAAGACTAAAAACTTTTAACGCCAATATACACGATTTATAATACTATTTTTGACATTGTTTCCATTATAAAGATATGTATGGGTAGTTCATAAAAATCCGTTCTGCTGCCCCGCAAACCCGTGTTCGATTCCCGCCAGCGCTGCTTTCTTCTAACACATCTATTTGTATATTTAATATATAAAATTGATCATGGGTGCGACTGTAATATATATTAAACACTAAATGCAATTTTTTTTATTTTGCTCTTTCGACCATGGCATATTTTCCTATTTTATATAGGAAAAATATTGAAAATATCGTAAAAAATATCGATGGTTTAGAAAATTCAACCATGTATATTTGAGATGACAGTTTTAAGGGGTCCTTGTCAGTTAAAAAAATTTTATGTCAGCATACTGCAAGTGTGGTTTTTAAGTGTCCTGCCAAAAATTCTCACCTACCCTATAATTCTTGGCATGAAATAAAATTTTTTATCTTTTTAAATATTCAAATATCGACCATGAAACTTGTGAATTTTAACATTTAGATCTGCACACCGTAAGAGTAGTTTTTAGGGGCCCTGCCAAAAATTCTTACCTACCCTATCATTCGTGGGATAAAAAAAAGATTTTTTACGTTTTTAAAATTTCAAATATAGACAATCAAACTTCTGTTTGGCATGTCTGAATAATGGACGGTGTGTAAGGATAGTTGATCCACTAAAAATTCTGCTAAATGATTTAGGCAACAAAAATTTAGAAAAAAATTATTTAATTTCATTCATATCAACGTTCGTCACTTCAAGTATATACATCGAATTCTTGTAGATTCTTGTAGTTGTACTTTTTCGTATATTCTTGTATAAAAATAAAACTACTATAAAATACAACAATATACAATAAAATACAAAGTACCAACTTCGTTCGAATAATATAAAAAATGGAACTTTCCTGTAGTTTTGTTTATAATTTATTGTATTTACAGTGAAACTCTTCAATATCCCTCCCTTTTAGAGCCCTTCCGAAAATTGACGCCGCGCCGCAGTTAGGTGTAACAGGAGCAGCGCGGGGTGCGCGGAGTATGCGGTTGTCACTCGTGCGAGCACTCAGGCGTGAAATAACAAAAACGAAACGGGCTATAATGAGTTAGTTCCCACCCACCGACAGCCCCAAAATCGGTGCTATAGAAGAGTTTCACCGTATTTGTAGATTCCTAAAGAAATGATGTATACACAGGGTGATGTCTTTAACTTGAAACTTTTAAATATCTCGAAAAATAGGTTCTCTATGAAAAAATGTTACGAATCAAAAGCTTCAAGTT
>NC_046658.1:41891011-41899860 GCF_010883055.1 Belonocnema kinseyi
GAAGGAAACTCCCGACACTTCACTGAAAGCGAGAGTTTGGTGTATGCAAATAATGGTGTTAAATATTTTTAGTATCTTATGTTTATTTTGTTATGATTGATAACATACGTTTTTACAACTGATAGTGCTTGGGAACTACGCGTGGCGACTAGATGTCTCAGCGACTACTTGTCCTGGCGACTAGATGTCCTGCTCCGGGTGAGACTGCTCCCTTTTTCAACGTTACGTGGGGGGAGGCATCTACCTCTGTCACTAATCAGAGAAATAATGTTGGTGAAACCCTTTCCCCTTTCCAACGTATTGTGGGGTCGGAAAGGCAACCATGTAAATGGTTACAGAAATAATGTTGGTCAAAACCTCACCCTTTTTCAACTAGCCACATAAATAATATGGATCCCCATGCCTCCCCCTTTCCAACGTCTCTGGAGGGGGGTTGGAACCCGTGCGCCTGGTTACAGAAATAGTGTAGTCTTTTTGCGGCAGGAAACCGCCCCCCTGAATGGTTGCAAAAATAATGTAAACCACATACTTTCTTTCCAACGACGTCTTTACGGCATCGTTGCGACATCTTTGCGACATCCTATGTCCATGTCGTTAAGGTGTCTTTGCGATATCGTAAAGACATCGTCAGATCAAACGACTTATTACGATATCGTAAAGACACCTTAACGACATGGACATATGATGTCGTAAAGTTATCGTAAAGATGTCGTAACGATGTCGTAAAGATGTCGTAACGATGTCGTAAAGACGTCGCCAAACTTTGTGCCCACTGGGTGTTTAACACTTCATTAAATAAACGGGAAAAACATCAATTTTATCGTTTTTGGGGTTTTTGACATTGAAAATCAAAATTTGCGGATATTTTCACTGTCATTTTCGTAATCAGCGATTCAACGTACATCAGTATACGAATAGGGGGACCTAGAAAAGGGGCTATTTATACCGAAATGAAATGGCGCCATAACGTGATTTTATGTTAATCAGTTGGATGGATTAGGCAGCAGAGGAGAGCATAGGTAAAAAAAATTTATTTTTCGAAGCGTCTAAGCGTTCGGAATATTCCGTAAAATTAGCCAGCGACTGTAACAGAAATGATGTTGGTCAAACCCCTTTCCAAAGTTTCATGGAGGGCTGGATGTCACCCCGGGTGACTGGTCACTGAAAGAATGTTGGTCAAATGCCAACCCTTTTTGAAGGTTTCGAGGGGGAGGGGGCGTGAAGGCAACCCTGTGACTGGTCACTGGCTAATTTTACGGAAAATTCCGTACGTTTAGTCACTACCTAAATTTTTTTATAAATAATTCGACAATAATACATTTTTCGTCCAAACGTTTTGCCTAATGATTGACTTGGAAATCTATAACAACTTATTTTCGACGTATATTTTAGAAATATACGATATAGTTATTAATTTAAAACTTTATTCAATAATATTCTATGTTAAAACATCGATTTTTCACCTGTGCTCACCTCTACATAATAATCTGTCAAACCGATTGGTAAAAAATGTTAAATGCAGTCGATATTTATAGTAAATAATGATAATTCTGAGATGACGCAAATGGTAATATTGAGGGAAAAAATTCGATATATCGAAAATTCTTGCAATACTTATCAAGAATATGTTACTATGGACTTCATAATCAAAATTTGGTGTAAATCGGTTGATTGAATTAAGCTGCGTATAGGCAAACAAGGGTGGGAAAATTATACTAAGTCGGAAATATTATATATAATTCCTTTTACTATGGATGAACTATATATAATTTTCCATTTGGGTGCAATTTTGGTGCAATTATTGCAGGATATGTCAAAATACATGATTATTCCAGATAAGGATTCTTGGCAGCGTTTTTTTATACTTTGCAACGATCTGCCACTGCGAATGTTGGTTGTCTAATTTATTTTTAAAGCAATATTAGTTTTCTTTAATTTTAGGAGTAGATGTGCCAATTAATAGTAAGCTTTTAATGATGTAGTTAATATTAAAAAATTTAATTAATTTTTCTCATTTTTACGAATGAACCGAGCTTAGCTGCTCATACCTTAAATTCGGTAAATGTATAGTCAACAATTAGATTTAAAATAACACTATTTTAATTGAGGTAAGAAACTAATTATTATAGATCCATACCTGCTTTTCTGTCACTTGTGTTTATGTTTTCAGGGAGCGAACTTGAAGATTTCGAAGGTCAAACAACAAAGGAACGCGGGTTGAACGCACGTGAGAAGAAGAAATGGAAGAAGAGAACTGCCAAATCTAAACAAAAGCGGCAGTCTAGCTTGTTTTGAAATAAGTGACTGTTGGGAAATATAAGTTCTTTATGTTGTATATCTAGACAATAATTGAAAATAATTTTCAAAAGGAAGTGACACTTGCACGCAAATTCAGTTTGATTTCTATTTTAAATTCATGGAGGTTTCGCAAAGTTAGCAGTAATGCTTTAAAAAAGTTACGATTCCTAAATCCTGAACTTCCTTCCTGTTTCATTCTGTCCATTTCCATTCTGTGTCTGTCCATCGTCTGGAGTGCCGCTTCCCGCTCAATTCGCGTTGCATTTTATTTACGCGAATTTTGATTAATGTGATTACATTTCATTCATATATCAATTACAAGAGTTCTGCTCGGAAATAACAATCAATACAAGTAAGTGCAATAAGAAAATTGATAGTAAAACAAAGGATTAAAGTCCCGAGAGATTAGGCATCAAAGAACGCCGACCACGTGCTGACATTCTTATCGATCCGATTTTTTGATCTTTTTGTTCCCGTCTTGACATTTTAATGACTCATTTTATTAATTGATCATCAGTTTAATTAGTGATATCATTATCGGACCTGCAAAGTACTTAGGAGACATGATAATTGACATTGGAAGTTCGTCCTGAAAACCGGTTAACAGGTGAAATTAAGTGATTGGTGCACTTAGATTAGCTTTTGTTTTATTTATTTGTGATACTTATATTGTAGAAGAAAAACATGTGGTCTTAAAACTATTTTATATCGTTGAAAAAAGTGTCTTTATGATAATTTTTTTTATTTTTAAACTATGTTTTTGTTTTGGTAAATTAAACATTTTTATGGTAGCACAATAAGTATTTGAAATTAGATATTGGGCATGTCTAATCATTACTAGTCTAGCCTAGAATGATATGATCGGTATTATTGGCTAGAAATAATAGCAGTACGTGTACTTAGAGATAAAAGGACTGATTTCCGGCATATTTTTCATATGATTAATTTTTTCTTATGTGAGGAAATATTCCATAATTATTATTTGAGAAATTTTTAGTTTGATCAGGAGTTGAAGCTAACATTATTTCACCACGGTTACTATAGGTCAGGCAATTTAAAACTAGTGAGGGAATGTCAGAAAACCTACAAGAGTTAGGAAATTTTCGATAAACCGAAGGTCACATCTACCAAATTGTGCATGACTGTTGTCAATCTGAAAGAAAAATGTTCCCAGCAGCACGCACTATTGCATGTCAACTTTGGTAATGTTGCTGCAATATGTAAATGTCCTCTCCCAACCCATATTGCTTGGAAATTGTCTGGAATTGAGATCACCTCCTTTCAATATTTCAATATAATTTTGCGACATTGTTGTAACATTGCAGTAATATTAATTTGCAGAGGACATTAATATATATTGATGCAATATTTCACGGCAATATTGTGTGCTGTTGGGGTTGTTGGGGTTGGCCAGGGCAAATGAAAAATTCGTCAGGGAAAAATTGCAATTTTCGAATTTTACCAATTTCATATGTTATGTTTTTTTCAGTTTTGCCCGCATCCAGGTTTTATTCTTAACTTTAACAATTTTTTTAATTTCAATAAAAATAATGGCGATGTTTTCCGTAATAGTAGATACTGCCTTTTTTGTGTCACAAGTATCGTAAACCACTTCTTAATTGAAATTCAAAATTTGAAGAGGTTTGATTTCATTTTCTAAGGAGTATTGATCATTTACTTGTATTATTACATATTTTCATAGTAATGTGAAGTAGCAATTTGTTAAATGACTTTCATTATCCAAAGTGCAAAATCTATTAATTTATCTATTTATTTACATTTCAGTCAAAAGTTTAAATTTACCTCTTTTTTTATGTTTGTTTATGATTGAGGCAATTTGTATATTTTTTAAAGTAGATACTGCAAAAATAGTTGAAATTTTTGTTTTCTTAAATTTGAGGTAATATCAGAAGTAACTAAGATTTTGTCATTTCCTTAGTCTCATTTTAAAGCTATTTTCCCACATTATCGCAACAGCTTATGAGCAAAAATTAAAAAAATTCCTATCAAGGTGCAAGAATTTAAAGTTGTTAGAAAAAGTTGGATAAATTTCAATATTCTTTTTGGTAAGAACAATATTTTTGTAAATATATGTAACATATAACCATGAATTTTCTATAACAATTCTTAAAAATATATATTTATTTAATTGGCAAAATTCTTCTCTGAATTGTTATAGGTTTGCCTTCCCGCCCCCATGAGGCTTTGGAAAAGGGGTAGGGGTGTGACCTTAAATTATTCCTGTGACTACACGGAGAGAAATTTCGGATGATTAATTCACGGCCACTCCTTGATTTTATTACGCTTTGGCGCGTGGACTAATATCTCGGAGGCCTTGCTTCTAAAGCATGTCTCGAAATTTCACGCATCAGGCCACGCCCCTTTACTCTCAGGTCTTAAATTCTATGCTCTTAAATCACGTAAAAATTGTGGCTCTAAAATCACGAGCTTCCGTGAATTATTCTCCTGAAGTTTCGCTCCGTGTAGTCACAGGGGTACTTTCCCGTCGCCGATTAGACGTTGGAAAGGGATAGAACTGATATCTGCAATTGTTTGATTATTTCATTTAACAGAAAAATATACGTATATTTCGAGAAGTTTCTTTGCTCAATTTCAGAATTTTTAGTACTTTCAAACTCCACCCCATAATTACTGATTGTGTGTGTGTGTGTGTGTGTTTGTGATTTTTCTGTTTTCTAGTTCCTATTGTAAATCATTGTAGAAAATAAACACAAGGCATTTTTAACGGTTTGTTTAGGTTGTAATAAACTGAATTACAATTTGTATGACTTGTAAAATTTATCCTGGAAATGGTGTCTTTGGTATCCACCACCAAATTGAACACTAGAATTTTATCTAATCTTGTCAATACAAACCGATCAAATATATGTGTAATTAAATCGAAATTTTGAAGGTACTAAGTGTTTCTATGGACATAACAGGGCTCTTTGTGTGTGAACATTAGTAAATTTTAGTCACTTTTTTGTTTAAAATAAGTCGCTTTGAGTCACTTTTTTGTTAAAAATTAGTCACCATTAGTCACTTTTTAGCTCCAATTAGCCACTTTTGTCACTTTTTTGTGGTACATTAGTCTGTGGCAGCCCTAATAATACCTTTTTGTAAGGTGTGCACGGCCGGAAACTTAACTTCCGCAATGTTTGACCTGGATAAAAAAAACCAAAGTTTTTCGATTCTATATAACAACAGCAAGAGACATACGTAGGATATTTTCGAAATTATGATTTTTCGCGATATGTTGCAATTTTGAAAAAACGTTTAAAGTTCATGAAAAAGTCGTTACAGACTTGTATACAAAAAAAATGCAATATAAAAAAAATCTACGTACGTCGCTGGAGAAAGCAATTTTGAATAGTTTTAAAATATCAGTTCGATCGGTGCAGATTTGTTCGATTTATGTGTCCGGCCATTTGAAAAAAAGTGGTTTCGAGAAAAACGCGTTTAAAGTTGTAAGTATTCTAAAATCACTGGGGCCTACCTGAGATGCGTTGCAGCATAAATGAAAATTTGGCCATTTAGGCATTTTTTCCGCCATCCATCTTTTGGTACATTATTTTTGAGACCCTAAAAGAGCTGTTTCGAAATTGTGGGAAATAACTTTAAAATGAGTCTAATATTCCAAAATGTTGATTATTTCAGGTATTACATCAAATTTAAGAAAGAATTGGAATTCACACTATTTTTGCAATATCTACTTAAAAGCAGACAAATAGGATTCATCCTGGGTTATTTTCATACCGAATTTTGAGAGCATACAATTTTTTAAAGAAATATTTTTTTAGTTCTGATATCATTAAAATTAAGAGAACTAATCATAAAAGAAGTTAACTTAAACTATTGACCGGTAGTGCAAAGGCCGTGGGCACGTGTACCAAAATTTTAGTACGAATACTGGGAACTAGAAAAGGGGCTATTTGTATCGAAATTTCGGTATAAATAGCGACATTTTTCGGTACATATAGACACTCCTTTATTTGAGTCGGTGAAAGGAAAAATAAATATTTGGAACTAAACAAGGTTTTAAAAAAACTCAAGTTTCCAATGGAAGGAGCCACTGCCAGTCCAAGAAAATCTTCGAAACGCACATCGGAGCCCGTCGACGAATGGTTACATAATGAGGGGTTCTTTAGGAAACACTGTCCTAAGGACCCTACCTGTTTATTTCGGGCTGTTAGTGAACAAGTCTATTTAACACAACATTTTCATATTCGCGTCAGGAACGAGTGTATTGATTTTATGAGAAAAAATCGGCAACTGTTCGAGGAGGTAATAATTTCATAAATTTTTTTCACGAGAATTTATTATTTAAATAAATTTGAAATAATTATTTTCTTTCTCTGTAGAAAATCTCCATCCCATACGATAATTATCTCGAACAAATGGCTTGTTTTACTGAATGGGGCGGAGCTCACGAAATCGAGGCAATGTCTCTTAGGTACGAAAGAGATATTATAGTTTTTGATGGCCATACCTTGACTAAAAACTGTGTTACCAATTATGGATCCAGTAAATTCATTTACCTGTGCTCTACTTTGCAAAAGCAATACGAGAGTGTTTACACTCAGGAATTCATTTCCACAGCCGCTTTCTGCCAATGTAAGTTTTGACTTATACTCTAAAATTGTTAGTTTGAAATTAAAATTACTTTTACTGAAAATGGTATATATTTGCAGCATTAGTATATCAGTCTTTATATAAGGACGTTTTTAAGATGGAAAACGTCGATGATACTGTACATAAGATGCTTCATGATAGGACCCACTCCTTTAGACATGAAAAGTTTTTTTCCAAAGGGAACTTGGACAATAGAGAGTAAGTTTTTTAATTGACGATTATTCGTGGTGGTCGCTGAACCCGCTGGGCTACAAAATAAATAATAATGAGCAATGTCTAATTGGAGACTTCCAAAAAATGATCTTTTAAAATTGAGCAACATGTAGCTGTTGAATCTTGAAAAGTACAAACCACAATGTGACAATTGTTAATTTAAAACGATTTAAATTGAAATAATTCATCTTTAAAAGATAAAGTATAACAGTTTTCACCATTCTATTTTAAAAGTGATTATTTTTAGTTCAGTCTTTTAATTTGGAGTGTTTCCATTTTTAAATTATTCCATTTTTAACGTTGAAAATGACAGTGGGGATTTATTTTTTGACCAACAATCTGATAAATTCTTGCCTTATAAGTATGTATTCCCGATGACTAAGTTTCATGTAATACGCATTTGTTACATTGAATTCTAATTTTTATTATCTTAAAAATTTCTGCTAATTTCCATTTAAAATTTCCATGATGCTTTGATATTTATTAACGGTAATTATCTTAATTATTGGTATGTACAGAAACTTTTGTCATAATATGCTATTGAGTATAGGTAATCGGCTACTTTAATTTCAACTAATACCATAACGAACCTTCAATGAATCATTATCTCTGAACTGAGCAAAAATACCCAAGTCGTACGACACTTTGTGATTTGATTGCTTCACCAAATTATAGAGAAAAATGAGACCAGCTCTGTAGATCTTTAATTTCTGAGAAAATCCTATTTCAGTTTTGAAAGCTGAAATATCCCTGCTAGAAATTTCTGATTCAACTTTCTGTCCGAAGCTTTCCATATCTTTCCGATTCTTTCCGAAATCGGCATCCGAAATTCTATTTGAAACTGTATCGCCATTGTCTTTCCGACAATGGTATCTTTACGTTTTTTCCGATCTTTTCCGAAACTGTGCCGCGCGCATTTTTATCATTTTCTATCAGATTTTATCAGAAAACTACATTATGTAATATTGTTATATAAATATTGAATACAACTTGATATGTAATTATTATGTAACTGTAAATAAACTTATAAAATGAAAATATATTAGGGAATTAGAAAGTAAAAAATTATTCATTTCATAAATTTCGAAATTTAATAATTTTATGATTTATAATTTTTTTTTAAAATTAGAATTGTTTAATAATTTTGATATTGATAAGTGAAAAAAATGGATACAAGGAATTATTTGTTAAAGCTTGTTAAAAACAATTATTTTGTTTGTTCTAATTATTATTATTCATTTTCTAATAATAATAATTTGCAAAAAGAAAATAATATATATTATTATTGATAATAAATCATTTCTGATAAAATCTTCTAGAACACCAGTGGGACACTTCTGATAAGATCTGATAGAATTGTATTGGGACAAATTTTCGGAAATGAACTGAAAAATTCGGATGCAGATTTCGGAAAGATTCTGATAAAATCTCAAAAGAATATTTTTCCGACTGTTTCAGATTCAATCAGAAATTTCCTTTTAGAATCTTCCCGATTTTTTGTGCAAGGATGAACATTTTAGTTTTGAACGTTTAAATTCTCTTAATTTTTAATTGTTCGATGTAGAACGTATCAAATTTAAATGTACTTTTTAATACTTTTTTTTTTATTACACCATTAAGCCATTTCCCTTTCGGGGTAGGCGTGACTCACTCGGCAGGGGAAAGGAGTAGTGTGTGGAAGGGATAGAAATTTTTCAGATTGATCC
>NC_046658.1:41899960-41919049 GCF_010883055.1 Belonocnema kinseyi
CGCAAACTCTATGTGGTATGTACTCGCCACCATGTTTAAGCATTTCAGCGTTAATACCGTCTACCCCGGCAGCCTTACCGTTTTTCAAGTTCTTAATTATATTCCTAACCTGAGTGACACAGACTTTTTCAATTGAGTTTTCCAACGCATCGTGTTCAACATCGCAGTTGTGGTGTCCTATAGATTCATCTCCGAATTGTCTCCTAAAATAGTCTCTGAAAGCCTCTAGTATTCCATCTGCATCATATACCATTTCCCCCCTACTATTTCTCATGTTAATAATTTCTGTACTTTTGTTTCCTTTCATTTTTTTATACAGTAGTTTCCTGTTTCCTTCAAAGTCGTTTTGTATTTTTATCTCTTCTGCTCTAATTGTATCTTTACTTTCTTTAACTAATCGTTTAAGTATCCTATTTTCGCGTCTATAATCATTTCTACGTCTACTTATTTCCTCATTGCTAAGACCTGCGATGTTCAAAGTTCTCTTGTACGCTTCTCTTTTTGCTTTTTGGGCAGCCTGAATTTCATCATTCCACCACGCATCACCAGACATTCTTCCTACAACTGCGGTACCACACACTTCGATCGTGCATCTAACAAGGATATCCCGTAACATTGTCCAGGCGCCCTCTAAATCTTTGTTTTTTATACGGTCCTCCCATGTTGCCCTATCTATGCTTTCGATTATCTTATTTTGGAAATGTATTTGCACATCAGGTTTATGTAGGTTCTCAATTTTGATTCGCGTTTGTTTTGCTTTCTTGGGTCTCTTTTTTCTCCCCTAGCATTCCAAACGCCCAGTCTCCATTCGTCGCCTGAAACATGACCTTTAGATTTTCCGTGTGCGCATGCCTTTCGTCATTAAATGTTCCAGTCCTTTCCGAGGCTATTTTGTAGTTTGTATTATTCATTGTTTAGATTATACGCCCAACTAACACCTTTATGCAATAAGTTTATTTTCTGAGTCGAAATCATGTCAAAGTTAAGTATCAAATCGTCATATGGTGGAGATTGTAGTTCTAACGTCAGTCCCACCAAAAGCTTCAGTTAATAAGGGAGTTTGGGAGAGGGGGGGAAGTAGAACTGGAACCGAGAGAGTCCTCTTTCCGGTATTCTTGAAACATGGCTAGATTTAATTTAAAACTTCCATTTTTAGGTTTGAAATAAAAAATTGTAGAATATTAGAGACCTCTGATACGGATTTTCTTTGAATTTTAGTGGCCACCCTCTTACTTCATTTAACAACAATTTGTTTTCTCATTAGAACTCTAACAGCAGAGTTACTGTCTAAAATGGAGGAAGGATTCACTGAAACCGACGAAATGAAGATGATTAATAAGGGACATACTCCATTTCCTTATCGTGTTGCAAAAGCCCTAGATCCTGACATTTACCGAAATACCGATTTCGATATATGGCACGAAATCAGACGGGGTATGCGATTTTTAATAAGGGTGAGATACCTTTAGAAAGGGTAAAATCAATTTATTTTAAAGAATTTTTTTAAGTTGATAAAATTACTAGATCATTTATTGATTCTAACGTCTTTTTATTACATTGTTAAAGTGTAAAAAAACATGTGATTTTTTTTTTACAAAATGGCGACCCTGCAGAATATTTCTTCAAGCGTGTGCTCCGAGGCATCGAAAACTGCTGCACCTGTCAAAAGTTTTCCATTTATCTGATATAAAAAAGATTTTTTTGTTCGATTACTTATGTGTTAAAGGGAAGGATAAACCTATAAAATAATAAAAAACTTGAAAATTAAAATTTATGTCGGCTGTTTAATCGAAGCTCCAAATTTTCGACCATTTTCTCAACAGTTTTGACCCCAAAAAATTATTTAATAACCCGATATCTTTAAACATTTAGGTATATCCTTCCGATAGTACCATAAAGAGAACCTCCTGCAAAATTCAGCCTAATCGGTCAATAACTTTTTAAGTTACAGCACGAGCAGTTTTTGAAAAGACAATTCCGAGATAATCACGTTTGAAGATTCGTTCCGGTATAACTATTAGTTTCAGTGACTTGCCGATCAATCGGCGTATCCGGATCCATGTAATAAACGTAGTAAACGTAGTAACGTAGTAATCAGCCTTCCCAGAATTTATGTGACAAAAAATATACAAACCTATTGCGAAAGAAACATTACTCCGACCCAAGCGCTCCGACTACCTGATTAGTGACGGTATGCGGACTGACATTTTTGAAAATATTTCCATAAATATTTAATATTTTCCTTTTTACAGTATATTTTTAGCATATTATACATTCAAAATATGAAAGAAAGAGAAAATCTATTTTTTGGAAATTCTAAAGGTATCTCCCCCCTTAAATCTTATAGGACGTGGCTGAGCCATCAATTTTGAACAATTTTTTTTTAAACATGAATTGACAATTTCTTCAATAAACAGAAGTGAAAAATTCCGGATGGACTAAATTCAATGGAATGGAGTTCCAAGTTGGCGGGAAATGTTTAGTGGATTTAAATATAAAGCCGGATGACCTTGCCAATAACAACGACCTAAGCCACTTGGTCGAAAATAAAAACGAATTCAGTGACGAAAGGGCTTCAGGTGGAACGGAAAAGAAAGACTCAATTCTCTTAAGTGGACACATTCAAGAAATGACGAAAAATGAAGGACCTGTTGTGGTTTTTATTCTTGAACTTGGAGAAAAGAGGACCGTTCCTTACTCTTCATTGCGACCCATACCGGTAAAGAAAGTTAAGCCAAACGGACCCATTACAACTCCAAAGAAAAATTCGACCCTCGAACAAAGTCAGTGTTATTTTTTCTTTTAAATTCTAAACATTAGACTTAAAAAATTATATTTAATCATTTTTTATTCCCTCTTTCAGGCCCTAAGTTTAAAAAATCCTGGTCTCCAACAATTCGAAAAAGCAAGGATCAAGTAAACGGTATTCCTCTACCCCTGACTTCTGAGAGAAACGCCAATAAACCTACTTCCAAAAAGAACGACAATGGAACGAAGTGGGCCAACGAATTTAGGTAAGTTTTTTTAGATTTTGAATATGTTGAACTCATCTAGGAAAGCTCATAATTAATTTATTTCTTAAGCGAAAATAACAAAGCTACATTTGGAAAGCAATGTACGGACAAGATTTCACCCACTGAAGATTATACTGCTGATGTGAGTATTTTTCTTTAGACATCAATTTAAATACAGTTGCTAATATTTTGATGGTTGAAGAATTTCTTTTACGTTTTAGCTCGATTTTTCTGATGAAGCAAAGAATGTTATTCCTTCATACAACGAAGCGATTGACGAGAACTTAAAGAAGTCCACTCCTCCAAGTGCATTACCTGCAACTGGTTCAGGAAATAGTTTCCAAATTCCGCCTCAGCAACAGAACACGACCTACTTTCTTCCTACCACAGGTAGGGCATTCAAATATTGTTTTATTTCCGTACTAATACAGTGAAACACTTCAATGACCCTTTCGAGAATTGTTGCCACGGCGCAGGTAGGTGTAAGAGGATCTGTGCGGAGTGTGCGGGGTCCGCGGTTGTTACTCAAGCGAGCAATCAGGCGTGAACAAACAAGCGGAGCGGGCTATAATGAGTTAGTTCCCACCCACCGCCAGCCCCAAAATCGGCACTACAGAAGAGTTTCACTGTATTTTAGATAAATAGCATCTTTTTTACTATGAAGTGTGTCAGAGACTTTCAGAATTTGAAGATAGTGGAGCCATAATTAACCATCTGCCCAAAAAATCGAAAAGATTCTGAAAGAAAATTTCGGAAAATTCTGAAACAGTCGTAAAATATTCTTTTCAGATTTTATCAGAATCTTTCCGAAATCTGCATCCGAATTTTTCAGTTTTTTCCCGAAAATTTGTCCTAATATAATTCTATCAGCTCTTATCGGAAGTGTCCTACTAATGTTCTATCAGATTTTATCAGAAATTATTAATTAATAATAATAATAATTATTAAATTTAATAAAAATAGTTTTTTGCAAATTATTATTAAAAATTTAATAATGATAATAATTTGAACTAATAAAATCATTGTTTAAACCAGGTTTAAAAAATAATCCCTTTTATCCAAAATTTTTTTCCTGACTTATTTTTAAAATTATTAAACAATTCTAATTTTGAAAAAATGATTTAATTAATAAAATTATTAAATTTCAAAGTTTATTAAATGAATAATTTTTTACTTTCTAATCCTTCAATATATTTTAATGTTAAAAGTTTATTTACAATTACATAATAGTTACATATGAAGTTCTATTAAACAATATTTATATAACAATATTACATAATTTAGTCTTCGATAAAATCTGATAGAAACTGATAAAAATGCGCGTGGCACAGTTTCGGAAAAGATCGGAAAGATACCGCTGGGACACTTTCTGATAAATTCTGAAAGAAAATGGTGGTACAGTTTCGGATAGAGTTTCTGATTCAGATTTCGGAAAAGAACTGATAGATATGGAAAGTTTCGGAAAGAAAGTTCTATCAGAAATTTCAAACAGTACTAGAACGCTACTGTTTCTATCCACACCTTCAGTTAATGTTCCTGGGACTTTCACGCACTGGCGAGTCTAGCATTCAAACAAATTATTTTAAAACAATTTTATTTCGATACTTTTTTTTGTGAATTTTTTTTTGAATTTTAAAGAAAAATATACACCCTCGGCTTCCTACCTAAATTGATACACCAAAAAATGCGTTCGGTTCTTAGAGAAACAACAGTAGCATTCTAGGGATAATAAATGTGGAAATAGGAACGGTGTTATACTATGTTATATATTTTTTCAGAAAATAACAACTATCCAATGTACCCGTACTGTGAAATGCTCCCTAACGTCGGTTACCTGCTGGACCAAGCGAATCAACCGATAAATCTGTCTGTTTGCAAAAGTATTGATGCGAATTGTAGCGATTTACCATTTTCCGGTAAAATTTAAATATTCATTATGTTCTTCTTCAGAAGCACCTTATCTTTTCAAATACGATTTTTTTCAGATCTTCAATCTCTGAGGTTCTTCTACAACTTGGGATTACAGGTAGCATTATGCATATAATTAGATTCTGAACAATATATTAATTTTATAATATTTGTATTAAATTCTTTAAATGTTTTTATTATGATTTCAGTATTTTCATGCCATAAACTGGCTTTGTGGGCCGAATCCGCCACCAGTTGTCAGTGCACACTACTTTTCTACAGAAGATTCTGCTGGGCAGAAACCTGATAGCATTCTCGGTAAAATAATTTTTTTTTTATATATTTAATCAATTATAAAATTTTCTCTTTAATCAAAAAAATTATGCGTTTTAAAGGATCTCAAGTAAGCCAAGAAGACATGACTCAGATTGCCAACAGCATGCACCAGAAAAACGTCCTTAGGTCGAAAAAGGATCACTCGGAAAACGGAGGAAAAGGATCTTCGATTCAGAAGCCAACAAAAAATGCTAACGTTCGCTTTAACGGAATCCAGGAACCTCAGGTGCAAAATAATTCTCACAAAGGTGGCAAGGATTGCAACAAAAATCCGCAGTTTTCAAGCAATGAAAGAGTCAAGGAACACGTCAACGCACTTAGAGATGCTCAACGTAATCCTCGAAATGGCTTAGCACCTCGCTTCAAAAGATGCATCGATGGTGAGCAATAATTAAAAAAGTAATATAAGCAATTAATTAAAAGAAGAAAAAAATTGGATATAGAACTCGGAATTTGTATATTTAAACATTTTTTCTCCGTCTGGGAAAATTCACTCTCAAGTTTAAACTGAGTTTGTAATTTGTGTGGCTTCAAACAGAAATGTTAAAGTCTCCATTTTTACTTTCAAAGTTTTAATTAATGTATTTTAGAAGCATTGACAAGGTGGCCACTTAACCAGGAAATTACAGTAAACTTAGTTTAGTTTCGTTTATTAACGGCTAACTCCGTGATATACGTTTTTAGCACACAAGAGCGAAAGTATAAGATCGACTGATTTATTCCTTCCTAGCACTGCTGAACAATGCAGTTTCTCAGCGCATAAGCAGTTTCAACAATGCGTCGCCACCAGTTTCTACAGACTGTTTACGTTTCCACAGACTGATTTAGTCGCAAGCCCAGTGCTAGGCAACCCCCGAAACTGTTCTTATATTGGCGCTCTTGTGTACAGTTTTTCTCATCGGTTATTTTTTTAAATTCTTCGCTTTAGTACAAAAAACATATCCAATGAATTAAAATGGCACTTGATACCATATGATACGAGTATATGATATTATGTTGGATTGAACGAGTTCGTTTTTGAATTGTTTAAAATGGTTACGATTCCAACAGGAAATTTGAGAGTTTAAAACACTTCTAATTTTAGGTTTTTGGACTTCAAAGATTAATTGTAAAATTATTTCATTTTCAAGGCTTTAATTTGAAAATAATAATTGTTAATAATCTGAATGTATAATATTGTTTCATGCGGATCGTTAATAATTTGAAAGTGTACCATTTTGAATGTTTACTTCTAGTCTGCTATCACTATAAGATTTAAAAATACATTACTTTCAGATCAAAATATACGAAATTGTAGTAAGCCTTAATAGTTCAAAACTTTTTAACCCATAACATGAAAACATTAATAGTTTAAAATTTCATAATTGAAATTCTTGTTAATTCAATAATTTCAAGTTGAAATATTGAAAAAAATATACAATTTCAAATTGCAAACGTGAAGATTTAAGCAATTTGAAACTCGAAGTCTTCAATATTGCAGAAATTCGATTTTCAAAATTATAAATTGAATCCTTTAAGATTTTGCAAATTTCATTCATTTTTAAAGCCTTAATTCTTGCGAAATTAAAAACTTAAAAACATCCCCACATGTTTTTTTTTATGTAGACCTTTCAAAACTGCAAAATTATCAGGTGAAGTCTTTTAATTCTTTTATTATTATTTTTTTTTTCAAAAATGTCCAAATCGAATAATTTTAGATTAACATCCTTAAATTGGACAACTTTATTGGTAAATTGGGAGCGTTTGGAAATAAAGAAATGTGCATTTAAACTTTATACCTAATATCGTTTTAAATTAAAGATGCTACACTCGCAATAATTTCAGCATTATACTTTATAGATTTATAATTATAAATAAATTTGTAGCGTGTGAATTTGAACCATTTTGAATTATTTCTTTCTATATTATAAAGTTTTATTTAAAATGTGAAGAAACCATTTTTATTAGAAAGCGCCCAACATAGAAGTTTTTTCTTGAAAAACTACGTTTTTGGTTTAAATTTCGAATAAAAAGCGATTCAAGGTTGTAGAATTTGTTATTTAAGCTTTAAAAAAGGCTGGTTAAAAATTTATAATTTTTTTTAATTCTAACACTCACAATTGAGGGTCTTAATATTTCTCAATAGGATTCAATGATCTGTCTTTACATATTATTCATTACCCCAGTTCGCAGGCACATTTCAAAAGATGAAGTTGAGATTTTTTAATTTTGAAACAGGTGTAGGCTGAGCGGAACTTACCCGTGAGATTAGAGAACCTTCTTCAATCCAGGGATTAGAGACGGGGCAATTCGAGTAAATAACCTACACCCGCTGGGCCGGGATAACGGGAAATGACCGGGAATTTTATGAGACTGGGAAAAACTGCACAATGACAGTGAATTTATTTCTTGACCGGAAATTTTACAATCATTTGAATTTTTATCTTCAATTATTATATTATTCAGGTTATAATGCTTAATACGAAAATCTTTCAGTTACAAATTTTGTATTTTGCATTTTTAATTTTAATTTTTAAGTGTACATTTTTCATTTAAAGTATTTTAAAATGAATGTTTAAAGACCTAAAAAATAAAAATTAGTAGCGTTTGAAATCGGCAATTTTTGATAAAATGACTTTCAAAATTGAACTATACATTACTGATTAAAAAGTGAATAATAATTAATTTTACAAGACATTTCGGAATCGGGTCAAAATGAAAAAATTTCCAGATTTTAACGTTAAAAATTAAACTGTTTCAATTACAGGGTGTCTAGTGTCCTTAAAAACCTGGAAGTCTCTTTGATTTTTGCATGAAAACCTTGAATTTTTATTATTCTTTTTTTTCTTTCTTTTAAAACAGTAATTTTATTGAAATGCGAAAAGTAATTTAAATATTTTAGCCTATTATGAAAAAAACATCTGGTTTAGAAAAAATCTTGCTACTGAAAATTTTATTATTCAAGATTTAATTCATCTTTTATTTATTACAGAATAAATAAAGATATTTGAAGAAATTTTTTGTTGAGGTGTTCAACTTAGTTTCATAATTAGAATAAGCCATGGTCATACAACGGATTTTTCGGGGGGTTGACCATTTCATTTTTGAGTGTACAACAGATTTCAAAAGGTGACAAAATATTTCTAAAGATTTCAAAATATTTTAAATATCTTTAACATTTCAGAAAGATTTCACGGATGTTAACGATTTAAAAAAGGCGCGCAAGCCAGATTTCAATAAACATTTTACAAAAGCTTCAAAGATTTGATAAAACATTTATAAAGATTTCAAAACAATAAGAGAATTTTAAAGATTTCTACAAGGGTGCAATACACCAGATTTCAAGGTTTTCAAACCATTTAAAGATCTTAAACAATTTAAAATGTTTCAGCAAATTTGAAAAGATTTGAAAAGATTGTAATAACTCATGTTCGCAAAAAATGAAGAATTTGTTTATTTACGATTCGGATTTCTTTATAAATTGTTGGCCAATAAAAAATGAAATGGCTCATTTTTTACATGTGTAACAAACGTTGATTTAATTATTTGATGCAAAAAAAGGAGACCTGGAAAATTTTTATTTCTTGTCCTGGAAAACCTGGAAAAGACCTTGAATTTTGTTCCTAAGAATCGCTAGACACCCTGAATTAGAAAGTCTTAGTATTTAAACAAATGTAAACGCGCGATATAAACTTTATAAACTATTTTCAATTTTAAAATAACTTCAAAATAATATATTCACAATTAAAGGCTTTTATTACATTTAAAATATTGTTTCAGTCTA
The DNA here is from genome assembly GCF_010883055.1 of Belonocnema kinseyi. NCBI lineage: Eukaryota > Metazoa > Arthropoda > Insecta > Hymenoptera > Cynipidae > Belonocnema > Belonocnema kinseyi. Next base: position 41,908,982 of record NC_046658.1, read on the forward strand.
AACTTTGAAAATTTTAAATTTTTTAATGAAGAAAAATAACAATTCCTTAATATTTAGATACATTTCTTTGTTCATGTTAAAGCAGTATTTATAAATCAAAATTTCAAATCTAAACAAAAAGCTAAACTTTAAATGTTACAATTTTAATTTTTCTATTTGGAAAAATTTAATTTACAAGTAAAATTGTTAAATTTTGATGTATAATAAATATTGCACACCTATCATTTCTAAACAAATTTCGAGTAAGTTGGAGGGATATTTAGATGGTCTGAAAAGATTCAAAATCAATTGGAACTTTGAAATGATTTCAAATAATTTAAACGAAGTGTCTGTGCATACCAACAAAATCCGAATATTCGTGCCGAAATTACGGTGAAAATAGGTTACTGTCTAGTTTAAAACAAAATATAGATTTTTCCAGATTCCGAACAAAAAATTCAGAAGCTTCTTAAGAATAATGAAAGACTTCAAAAGAATAAAAAAACATTTTTTTAAGATTGCTAGTAAAATTAAAAATAACTTTTTATTTTTTTAAATTAATTTTAATAAATAATATAAAACGATTTTAAATATGGTCAAAAATGAACCTGGAAGATTATAAGGAAGTATTTTTAATTGAACACTGTAAAGAGAATCGGAAGAATTCGAATAATTTAAAAAGATGTTTAGAAGTTCTGAAAACATTTCAATTCAAAATTCCAATTTCAAAGATATTTCAAGATTTTGAATGAAACTTTTAATTTAACAAGTGTTCAGTTTATAACAAAAATGTAATCGTTCAATTTTCAATATTTCAAACTTAAAATTGCTTAAAATAATTTGCAGCTCAGTATTTATTACTTCAAATGGAAAAATTTGTAGCTTTCGTGTTCGAATTTTTTAATTTCATTGATGTGAACAATTTTTCCGAACCGGGAAATGACCGGGAATTTTTTTATGTGATTAAAACTGCCACCTTGAATGATTATTTTTACGCATACATTACTACGCAATGTGTGCTGTAAAACGCTAATGGACAAAGTTAGTAATTTGAGGATTGTCATGGAATGTAGCGTAGATGAAACACTGTTGACAAGAGTGAAAGAAATTTATTGAGATGGTTTGGACATGTTGAGAGAATGAAAAAGAACGTCTGATGAAACTAGTATATTTAGGTAAAATAAATAGTAACGTACCCAGAGACAGACTTAGGAAAGAATGGTGCGAATGTGTGAGTCAGGCTAAAACACAAGAGCGTGTATGAGAAAATACATGGACTTACCCCGATTTCCGTATCGGGGGGGGGGGGGGGGGGGGGGGGGGGGGGGGGGTAATTTGACTTAAGCCAAAACTCAAACGATCAGACATTTTGAGGCGGAAAAAGGAACGGGTTCATTGATTTTTCATCCATAATTTTATCATAAGGTAGAAGGTCTAAGGGTGATCCATGAATTTCACCAGAATTTCGCATGCATAGTTACTACATGAAACAAATTGCCTGAACGAAAGACCTTGTATAATAATGGGCCCACATGGAGAGCTTCACTTGGCGGATGTGATTAGAGTAAAGAGTATGGATCTTACTACGTGATTATCAGTAAGTTTGCGTATTTTTGTGCGATATGTGACAAATTATGACTTTTTGAAGCTCTTCGCCTAGGATGATTGCTAGAGAGATTGATCAGCAACCAGTGTCAAATCAGTGTTGCAGAACGAACGTGTTATTTCAAGAAGCAGTATGGGAATTGAGCGTGTGGATTCCATAACTTACTTAGCGCTCGGACTCGCTCTTCCAGTACCCTGTGCCTTGCGTAAACGTGGAAAAGTTTTCAAAAATTACGAGCTTCGGACATTCACTGCGCAAAACATATGACTATACATAAAGAAATTGCTGCCATCAAATTGATAGCTTTTTTACTAAAAATTAAAAACCGGAAATTTTCATTGTACCGAAATCAATGACTTTTTAAACTAAACTCGCGAAAACTCTGCTTCTGTTCGACGAAATGATCTCGTTTTTTGTTTTCCAAATAGAAAAAACCCAGCCGATTATGTTTTAAATGTATATTTCTGTTTTATATTAGCAAGATGAAAATTATTGCAAACCATTACTGTCAGGAATCTTTTTCTCAGACTTTGACGGACAAAAGTCTGCAGGGAACTTTCGCGGACAGACAACTTCTAGTGGCAGAGTTGTTACCTTATGTTTAACGAAAACTTTGACGAAATTTGAGCTAAATCGTTCCTTTTGTTTAAGAGATGTAAACGATTTTTTATTGCCGCCCGCGCACTCGACTCGAGTCGACAGACGCACAGTGCGGCAAATGAGAAAATTGGGGTTAAAAATGATCCAGAGCCTACAATTTTCATCCGATTACATATTTTTTTTTAAATTAAAGCTCATTAAATTTTGAAGAGGTCTGTCGAGGACAGTTTTGCTAAAAAGGCTGTTTGTTCGTTATTCAAGTTGCAAAATGCCAAAAAACCATAATTTTTCATATTTGAGCTGCCTGTTCTGTAGCATTCATTGATTTTACCTAAAAAAGGTGAAAAACTGATAGATTTACAATCGATTAACCAATACTAATAACTTAGATGAATTTCGTGCAACCTGTTCAATTGTTATAAACAAATTTATGAAGAAAATCAATTATTGCTGTACATTGAAGCCTGGAAGTTCTTTACATCACGTTTTTCCTCGTGAATTCGAGTGCAATTAATGTTTCGTTGATTTTAAACACTACAGTATAATTTTTTTGATTGTTATAAACAAATTTAATAAAAAATCGCCTCTGTATATATAAAATGCATTTTTTCTGTGCAATCACTAGGTTTGCCTTCAAAAATTAAAATTCCATGACCGAAAGGGACAATCAAAATATTTACCATTGTTATAAACAATACTGATTAACAAATGCATTAAGCGGTCACTCTTTGATAGAAAAAATTCATTTTTTTGTTTGAATAATTGTTCATTTTATCCCAAAATTAATATTCTGATGGAGGAAACTGATGTTTGACAATATTTTTTATTTTTATTAACAATTTTAATCAACAAATGCATATAATGGACGCTTTCAAATAGGAAAAATCTCTTTCTTGCTGAAATGTTGATTATATCATAAAAAATGAAACTCCTACGAAATATACCGACATCCAACAATATTTCCTATTGTTATAAACAATCATGATCAATCAATTCACCAAGTCATGGAATTTTTATTTTTGAAGAAAAACCTAATGATTGCGCAGAGAAAATGCATTTCATATATACAGAGGCGCTTATTTATTAAATTTGTTTATGAAATTTGTTTATAACAATCAAAAAAATTATACTTTAGTGTTTGATTTCAACGAAACATTAATTTCACTCGATTTCGCGTGGAAAAACGTGATGAAAAGAACTTTCAGGCTTCAATGTACTTTTTAACCGATTCCAAAGTTTTTTTTTTAAAATGCTCAGCATTAGATTTTTAAAAGAATTTTAGTTTGAGATTTTTAAATTTTTGTCACTGAGCAATAATATATAAACAAATAAAGTAAAAAAATGGGACATTTCAGCTTTGTGAATTTTTATCTCAAGAAAAAATACAGAAAGAGACTTAACATCAGCTGGAAGTATTGAAACTCAACATTTCTCATCACAATGAGCTATAGAATACGAATAAACTATTATTTTCAACATGTCACCGCCGTAAATCTGTTGTATAGGGTCCTGAAGAAACTGTATAACTGAAAAAATGAGTATTGCGATTTTTGGTTGCTAATTAGGATTTTTGTACGATTTTTTAATGCAAATATTTGCTAATATATGAAATACAACTTCATACTCATAATTATATGCTTACAAAAAATGTGCAAACAATTTATCTTTGTTTTCAGAAATTTTCTCTTAGAATAGAGATAGAAAGTTGCGGATTTTTCAAAAGTTTTCCACTTTTTGTCCAATTTTAAAATTAACTTAGGTGATAGTTAATTATTGTTAACAAAAGTAATTGTTCGTTTGAATTGTTTATTTTTATTTTTTGTACAAACAAAATTTGGATTTCCGATTTTTCAAGGAACTCTAGAAAGTTGTCCATCTCTTGGCTTTTTTTCATATCCTGCTTCTTTGGCTTAAAAATTAGATTTTCGATTGATTTTGTAAATCTTGTAAATGCTATAACTCTAATAATTTTCATTTCATCGAAAAAAGTAATTGGGATTCATTGTTTGGTTTTCTGAATACTACAAATAGCTGTAAATAAAATTTTTAGATCTTAAGAAAATGGTCTAAAAATGTTTGAAAATTCTGTAACTTTTTAAATTTGTATCAAAAATGGCTGGTGAACGAACTCATCTTTTCTTTTAGGACCTAAAAAATTGTGCCAAAGATCGATTTCGTCCGTTTATTTTTACGAAAGTTATCGCGTTTACGGACGGATGACCGGACGGACAGAGAGACAGACGCCATCGTAAAACCTTGATTTTCGGATTCAGGGGGGTCTCGAAACGTGGTGATCCGTTGAAAAACTGGTGTCCAATTTCGGACAATTCTAATACTTTCTCAATCATAAGTGATGAGAATGTAAAAAATTAAAATTTTGGACAAACGATACAAGCTAGTAAAAAAGGATTGACAATAGTTGTCCCATCGGAAAATTTTGAAAATTTATCATCTATAATTCTTTGATAGGTCGCGTGGTTTTTGTTTTAATCGTAAAAAATAACATTCAAAATAAAAAATAAATAAATTGATTGAAAAACGACATTAGGTACGATAAAAAATAATAGACAAAAGTTGTTTACCCGAAAAGAATCTAAAATTTTTGTTTATTAGTCATTTTTAGATAGGACGAGTAGATTTTATTTTAATCGTAAAAAACAAGATGACACATTTTTTGTGGAAAAACGGCATAAGAAACGAAAGAAAAAATAAAAGAGAAAAGTTATTTTAAAAAATTATCTACAAATTTGTTATAAACTCTTATTATAAAAAGATATTAAAAATAAAAAATGTATTGTTTGTAAAAAGGATACAAGCTACAACAACATTTTATTTAACAAAATTTGTCGCCTAATTTAGATCTCAAATTTGCTTAGAACCACCTTACGCTATGATGCGCACTTTTTTTAATTATAAAAATAAGACAATGAAAATACTTTTGTTTCAATACCAATACATATTATAAATTGTTATAATATGAATTTACTGAAATTATGTACATATTTTTCAGGGTAGCTGAGAATAAAATTAAATGCAAAGTAAGAAACAAATATTAAAGTAATTATTAAAAATTTGAATTTGCCGAAGGAGCCTTAAAAAAAGAGAATTTAGAATCACCAAATTAGAGTTGTCGATGCTTTGGCCCATAAATTTAATGACCTGCGTACAAATGCTCGATTCACCACAGTAGAACTCGAACACCGGGACTTGGCGATTACACAATACATGCTTTCGACATTATGTCAAGTTTTTTAAAAATCGTTTTTTCCCTCTGCAAAATTAAAGACGAGTTCCGAGTCATGCATACAAATTTTCGTCATGCCAATAATCGAAATTCGAGTGACTTTCTACCTTAGGGTACAAAAATCGCTTTTTCACCATTTCCACAGCACCCACGTCGAATTTTCGGTTGAGGTATGATGAAATAGTATGTTGCATTACAAGGGATGAAGCACAGCGATTGAAACGAGTGTGAAGTTTGCTGACCGAGCGAAGTGAGGGGTGCATTCACACGAGTTTCAGCCAGCTCTACGAGAACCGAAACTGGAAGACAAAATGTTTCAACCCTAGGGATGCAAACATTGTGTTTCATCCCGCTCTACAAGTACCGAAACTCGAAGTTTAAATAGAAGCGCTATATGTAAAATATTTTACGTTATAGCTCAAATGAAAGTTTGAGTAAAGGAGAAAAGGAATAATATAAATGGCATTACTACTGACTGACATACAAGTGTATATCAGGAAACTAATTTTTGTTTTAAAAAAAGTTGTTTTAATTTGTTAAAATGATGCCTTTTAATAGAACTATTTGTTATATTTTAAAATATTTTAAAATGAATAAAAGTTCTTAACAGCTTTTAGATTATTTCTCATGCCCATACTGTACTTGAAAGATAGTTTTGTATTTGCAATATTGCCAACGTACTGGTAGAATCTGAACTTGTGAAAGATAGCCAGTAGTTTTTAGCAAAAGAATTTTCCTGTGGAGTTCTGTATAATTTTGTTACGGTTGTATCATTTTTATGGTTGGAAAATGTATTTTTTTTAATGATGTTAAACAAAAACATTTTACATTTGAAATAATGATTAAATCACAAACCTGTTTTTAAATAAATTACGTTACATACAATTTTTAAGATATGTGTTAATATTATGTCTATAAAATTATTGTCTATTGTTACCAGATACAAAAAATTACAGAAAGTTTAAGTTTTCGTTTTTCCAACGAGATAGAATAACATACATGAAACTCTATTTTAGGCATGAGAATAACTAGATAGGGATCAATTTTTCGAATTTCAGTTTATAAAGTTTTCAAGTAATTTAGGACACTATTGATACATATTAAGTATATGTAAAAATCGTGTTACCTTTCACTCGAAAAAGTGAATTTTAAAGTTATGAGAATGAAAACTGGACGAGCAACTGGATCATGAGCATTTGGGTTTCCCGCAGTCAAACACAAACATTGAGAAAAAAAATTTTTTTTCAACTCCCTAGAACATTGTGTAATGAATGGTCACATACTATACAGGGTATCTTTTTCTAGTCTTCAGACATCGAAATATCTCAAGAAATACACATCAAACGAAAATGTGTCCCCAATAAAAACTTTTTATTATTAAGGGGAAAAAGCGATTCCGCAATAATTAACCCCAATTATATTTTTTATTGCAGATTCCGATTATCCATTAACAAATATGTAAGTTTCATTTGAAAATATTTCTTTGATTCGCGCCAAATGGTGATGCATTAGAGAAAAATGACTATGTTGACTATTCAACAAACAAGGACAAGAAGAAATTTGGGTTGGTTTGTTTTCATTCGATGTTTTGTGCGTACGTTCGTTTGGATTGGATTTTAGTTACTTTGAATTGGGTAGTTTGGTCGTGTTGCTTACGTTTGTTCGGTTTGGGTTGGTTGTGTTGCTTACTTTTCAAAGAAGGAAAAACAGCGAATGTTTTTGTTTGTACTTTATGATCCTGTTTTTCCTTAAAAACTTGACGTGCTGGATTTTTTTTAAAATTCATAATCTGCGTGAAAAACCCCTATAATAACGATATCACTTTCCTTTTGTCACAAAATTAAAGTCAGACTGTGTGTAAGAGCCAAGTCCGGGGTCCGGACTCTACGCAGTAGGGCCTGCGAGTGCTTGAGAGTAAATTACTCAAAGCTCGATATCTCGAAAACTAAAGCGGATCGAAAGAAAAAAATACACACCTATTGTAAGTACGAGTTTTGAGATATTCAATTTTATTCTAAAGAATGTTCGCGATATTAAGAATTTCAATGAGAATTTGAAAGTATTACATACTTTTATGTATAAAACAGGCTGGTGACAGCCGTGCGTTGGGTTAAATCCTTCATTTTCTCCGTTAAGTATCTACGAAAAATATATTAATCTCATACTTTCATATGTAAACGTGCTGCTCTCCAGCGGAGAATTGCAGCAGCCGTTTCTAAGTTTCGGAGAATTTTAGAATATTGGTATTTTTATATTATTTTTTTTTATATTGCTATTTTTTACTCAAAGGGGGGCTTCACCCTCTTCATTCCTACACCCGCGCGTACTTCTGCTTCCTTCTAGCTGCACAATATACTAATCAAAATCGCGTTTTTAATCGCGTTTTTATTCGGTTCGAAAGTATAAGACAATAAGAATGAAGTAAGGATTAGTAAAATAAATGAAGTTAATGTTAAATTTTAAGTTAACTAGAAACCAAAGAAATAAATAAAAAGGGACATCATTTGAAAAAACTGTTTAATTATGTAAAATTATATATAATTATTTAAATTGAAAACTAATGCAATTGAATTTAATGAACTAACTTCATTTTTATTATCGTATCGTTTCAAACATCATAAAAAAGCGTTCAGGGGATTTTTAGAGTTTTTTAACATATAAACCACCTTAATAGGATAGAACGTTGCCGAAACGTGCAAAATGTCCGCTGCTTTGGAACTTTCCAAACATAAATTTCCGTTATTGTTATTATTATCAATAAATATTGTGTAAACCATAAGTGATAAGTCAAAATCCATGTCAGTTTATGGTAAGGATATCATATTGTAGTCTAGTACAGCGATTCCCAAACTTTTTTCGCACTTTCTAGGACAGCGTTTCCCAAACTGCTACCCGGCGGAAGGGGGGTGCCACCCCGGGCCGGGTAGCTCGGTAGGTTCCAAGGCAGGTTCCCCGCTTCGAGCGTGCGACTACTTTTGTTTACCTAGCATGAGTGCCTTTCATTGTTCTGAGATTGAGATCCGTTACAATAACTGAAGTTATAAAGGTATGGCACAATTAAATTTAAATTAGTTGAATCCATTTCTTGATATAATTTTAGCAATATGAAACAAAAAAGTTCAGAAAAATCGGTTAATATTTTAACTAAATTTGTCCGAGAAAATTTATTACTGGGCCACTTTGGAGCGTAACAAAAGTACAATAACTTTTGACGTTATTAACCGATTAAGCGCAGCAAGCCAACACACGCCCTACTGCTCCCCAGAAAGAGCGAAAACAGTTTGGCAATCGCTGTTCTAGGGAGCGGTAGGGTCGCCACCCTCAATTTTTTCACAATACTGGACCCCAAGAGAGACAATAGTCGCCGGTCGTTACGGCGCGATTGCTTGCTTCGCGAGACCTTCCCATTTTTAGAGAATTAAAACCGGTTGAGAAAAATGCAAATTTGATAAAATATTAATAAATAGATATTTAATAAGCTGCGTTAGATTTGGAAGATTATGGTTTCATTTATTAATTCGGATATTAACCGATTTTCAACCGGTAGGATTTTGGGAAAGGCTTGTGTAGAATGTGGTATATGCGGTACTCAAAACTCAAAAATGATATCCATTTTTACTTATCTCTTACGGTTGGCGACGGCCAACTACTGTAAATAACCCTGCCCGCTCGTTCCGTGACAAATACAATAGGACCATTCTATGAACGTCGTATCACTCTTAAAAGGACCTCTAAAAGAACCTCGAAAAGGACCCAAACCTCTCTGACTATCTCTGAGACTAAATCATTCAAATCGAACCTCCAGATAACCTCAAACGGGACAGGCTATTTCGCCCGAGAATGCCCACTTGACACAAAATTTGGCGACATATTTACGACATCGTTACGACACGTTTACGACAACTTTACGACATCCTATTGTCCTTAAGGTGTCTTGTCGATATGGTAAAGAAATCGTCAGATCATACGGCGTTTTAAAGGTATCGTAAAGGCACATTAACGACATGGACACAGGATGCCGTAAAGTTTTCGAACGATGTAAAGACGTTGCCAAATTTTGTGTCTACTGGGTACTCTAGCATTTCTATCGGTAGAGAAGCGGCGGACATTTCACACGTTCCGGGAAGTTCCGAAGGTTCCCGCGGAACGTTCCGTGCTATTAGGGCATACAATGTCCCAAAGAAAAACTTTTTGAGATGAGCAGAGTTGGGCCATCTGAAGACATACTGGAAGTTTGAGATTTTAAAATTGTACTCCTTAGCGACTCATTATAATTATACTCATTAGGGACATATCTTCAGAGTAAACTTGAACTTCATTATTTTTACATAATAATGACTGAGAAATAGTAAGGCGAATCTCTCAAAATTTGACATTTCGAGGTAGTATTCTGTATTTTAGAGGATACCGCAATTCCTCTTATATTACTTGCGTCTCTATTTTTTCAAAAGAGTTTTAATTTTTTAGCTAAGAAAAATAAATGGTAAAATTTTGAAGTAACGACACGCTTTCAAAACTGTAATTTAAAATGTTCTTTAGATCATTATCTTTTAAATAATGCCTGAAATTCTTTAGAAGTTGCAGTGTTTGCAAATCTATTCGCTGTAAAACAGGATACTGTAATTTTCGTATCTTGTAG
>NC_046658.1:41919149-41936066 GCF_010883055.1 Belonocnema kinseyi
AACCACCGCATAACAACCTTCAGCTATCTTCATGTAATATTCACAACGGCTTCCAGTAGATCCGCGGTAAATTACACTTATGGCCATGTTTCACGACCGCAATATGGGTGGTCTTAGGGCACGATGAAATCGCAACGATAGACACGTTGGTGTAGCTTTAAGGTTGAGAAACAGTGATAGTTTCTCACCTTCTAGAACACCGATCACAAGGACAATTGCTTTAACCGAGTATTTTGGGTAAAGTCGTACCAGCTCCCTTTTTAGGTCTTGATACATCTCCTTTTCCTTCTCCTTAGCAGTAATGTTGTAGTCGGTCGGAGCCGAGAATTTGATCACGAATATACTTCTTTTTTCGATGTCTTGAAAAACGATGTCAGGCCTCGAGTTCGCAACAGAGATTGTTGTCCGAAGATTGTAGTGCTAGAAAATTTTCCACTTCAGGATCGCGGTCAACACGGTAAGAGCAACAAAGATGTTAATAAAGCACTCTTAGGGCCGCATTATGTTAGTAGAGATACGTCGCACCCGCGTTAGTGGGACATCCAGATAGTATGTGTTCTAGGTACTCAGCGCGTGCATGACACGCTCTGCATCTATCGCTGGAAACTTCTTGACATAAAATGCGGTCACGGTACTTGAATTAAGCCCTGCTGATCTTAGAAAAGCAAAATTTTGCTCCTTCGATAAGGACTGTTTTTCTACATTTCTTTGAAAGTGTCCATACATTTTCTTGTGAAGTAGGTGTTGGTGGAATTTTTGAACCTCTCCTTTCTTTACTTGAGATTTTAGAAGTGAAGCATCTAGATGGAATAATGCACTTTCCTCACTTCTGATGTTAAAATCCAGGCCATGGGTCTCGGCCACCTGCTCCGCGGCTTCGTAAAGGAACGCTCCTTTGCCAATCATCTAGTTGTTCCTGACCATTTTTAGGAGAGGATCTCTGCTATTTGCAACAATGTAAGCTCTACTTAGAACAATTCGGTTATGAAGACACTGTATATTATAACTCTGGATCCGCTTTGAGGACGTGAGATGTATAATCGCGAAACAGATTAATTGATATGCTACCTCTTATGCATATGCGCGCCAGTTTTAGGAAAACAACTTACCTGAACCTTGCTAAAGTTCGGGGTGCTGAAAATAATTCAGATGTAAACACGACGACGAACCAGAGAAACGTTCACATTGAGTGAAAGAACCAACTTAAGGACTTGAAAAACTTCTATGATTCCAGTGTTATCCCTGCTCGCGGAGGCTTTATAGCGTATGTGCATACTATGTGGTGTGAGATTCTACCAGAACTTCAGCACGTTTCGCATCTTTCATTGCGAAATCAACGTGCCTACCCCTTAAAAACTGGATATGTGCATGGGGCACTTCCTCAAACGCTACATGATCAAGCTACAGACGTAGATGAGGAAGTGACATTAAGATCAACCGTGGAAAGCTGGCACCTTCTGAGAGATGGTATTGATTTCAGGACAAGCAGGAACATTAACAAACAGGTTCCTCCTATACCCCAAGATCTGGCTGAAATGGATGCCTCCCTTCGTGAGGATATCTTGGAGGAGTCCGACCTCTGGACTGAAGAAACAGATTGGATGCGCAAGACAGAAAGTGCCCCGTGTTCAGTGTGTGATTGACTACATAACAACTGGTAGATGGTCCACGGAAATGGTTCGAAAGTTTTTCCAAGAACTGAGGACATTCAATCACACAATGAACAAGTCAAAGCTGCTAACAATCAAGCAGCATAATGTTGACAAAATACGGGTATTATCTGAAGCAAGGAGGAGAATACAGAAGAGGGAGAGGGATCGGGGAGAATCAACAGTTTCTTGCTGACCCATTGCGCCTCTTCAGCAATCACCCTGTTTCTGTCAAAAATTAACCTAAGCTTAATAATCAAGCTTAATATCATCTGCTTCCACTTTTCCACTGCAGGACGAGCTGATGTGAGGATACACCGTACTCCTATCGAAATAAGGCAACTTGTCCATCCCAGAAAATTACAGGCCAATAAGTTGTTTGAACACACTGTATAAGATCTTGACAGCTGTGGTAGACAACAGGATTGTTATAAAAATTGAGCCTGTGTTGAGAGAGAGCCTGGATAGCCTGGATTAAATACCAGAAAGCTTACAATTCGAGCTCCCATAGATCTATCATCTGTTTGCTGGAAAGCTTGGTAGTTCACCCACACATAGTGAGATGCATAGAGAAATTGAAGCCCCTTTGGTAAACCAGATTTACTTCTCATCTGTTGAGTACCTCTGCGGCGACACTAATCGCCGCGAGAATTAGATCTCTCATGTATTTTATATGGATATCCTGAAGATGCAAAGCAGCTTCAGGGTGCTTTCAGTGTTATCGAGAGGTAAACATAATTTGGATTGGACAAGTGTGCTATGAATGATCTAAAGCGAAGGCGATAGCGTTCCCGAGGACCCTGAGTTCGTGGACATGCTTTTCATCCCAGTTCTACTCTGCTCGTTTGGGGTGTTTCTGTTTGCAAATTAAGAGCTCCCGACCTTCGTCATTGCAACGTGTAAAATCATGCATATGCAGAAGAGCTCAATTCGTCCGTTCCGCGATTATACATCCTACGTCGTTAAGGTGGGCACGGATTCTATGTGAATCTTCAATGTCGTTATAATCGAATTATCCTCGGTACAGCTCAGATTGTCGCAAATGGAAGAGATCGTTTCTTAGAAATGACCAAGAATTATAAGGTGATTGTCAAAGGATCATTGTTTCACAAAGCCGCGGAGCAGGGCGTCGAGACCGTTGGCTTAATCTTAACATTTGTTTATAGTAAATTGTTAAAGTTACAAGAATATTTATTTAATCTAAGGTGTCGCAAGAAATGTATCGCACGGAAATTTGTAGGATTGAAATTTCTAAGGATTGAGACATGTTCGCATGTTATAGGATATATCGATATTGAAGTAACCTTGAGATTCGTCTCAGAACCGTGGGAGCAAAATTCTAAAATTGATATTCGAAGAAGGAATGTGAAGTACAGTAGGGATAAACGGATGCTATGATTGACTGTTTGAGACGGTGATAGGAAAATTTGAAAGCTCCCTTTTAGTGACGTAGATATTGGGAAAACCTGAAGTAACAGAGTTGGAGTAGGTTTTATTCTTGAAGAGAGACCTTGTGCATAATTGCTTTCTCGACTTATAAAATTCTACATGGTTTGACACAAACAAGCATAGTGAAGCATAATCATAAAGGGTTAAAAAACTAAGTATTAAGTTTAATCGTGTACAGGGTCCAGTGAAAGTGGACACAATTTTTTCACGCTTCTCTTGTAGATTCCTTCGGTCGCCTTTGCAGAGACCAAGAGACCACTCGCACGATACCATCGCGCCCAGGATAGGTATCGATGACTCGAGCCAGTGTCCACTGCATTGGTGGTGCATTGTCTTCCTTGCTGAGGACTTCCGTTTCGATAGTAATGTTGGCGGAACCTGAATGCTATTTACCACGAATGGTAAGCTCGCTCAGATACTCAGTTTGTCAGTGAAACCAGAAATACTCTCTCATCTGCTGAGCATGTTGGCATAGTGAAAGCCTAATGTACTTTACCTCACGAAGGTCTTCCTAAGGTAAGTATATTAATGGTCCACCAATGAGGAAATTACCTAGAGTTAAGGGTCGTTAGTCGTTGGGATCAGAAGGCATTAGATTAATGGGGCGAGAATTCAGGATAGCTTCGATTTCACTCACATAAGTATGCAATTGTTCAAAAGTTAAAACGGCATCACCGACTGTGCGTAAGAATTGATTTTTGAATGATTTGACTGCTGCTTCCCAAAGACCGCTGAAGTGCGGTGTTTGTGGAGGAATAGAGGACCCCTTTACTCCTTGACTGTTCAAATAACTTTTCACTGTCACATTGTGATTTGTAGAGTTAGAAATGCACTATAGTCTTTCTTTTATGTAAAATGAACACAAATATTCTAATTGATCCGCTGGTAGGTCTCCCATTAAAGATCAATACCACGAGGCTTCGAACGAAAGCATTAACTCACTTATGAATTAAGCGACGCGTTATGTTACTCCCATTGAAGGTCCAGCATTGTTCTCTTGCAGAGTACAAGGTAGCTTGGAATACTAAATGCTTTAAAGCGAAGTGAGTGTCGCGAATAGTAAGATCTGTCACGTAATGTTTTTGAGAACATAAATCGGCAGGATTGTCCTTCGTTCGTACGCGCCTCCACGTGAGATTCGCAATGTTTTGTGTCATTTCTTGGATTATCGCTACTTGATTGGACACGAAGGTTTTTGAAGTGAGTGGAGGTGTATTAATCCAATGGAGAGCGATTGTGGAATCCGAGCAGAAGATAGTCTGGCTGAAATTTAAATGCTGTAATGCCGAAACAGTTTCCTCAGAGAGACGTGAGAGCAAGAGAGCGGCGCATAATTCTAATTGCGGCAATGTCATTTCTGTACTGGGGCGACTCGTGATTTTGAGAATACTAGACGAATGGAGCTGGCCCTGTTTATCTGAGGACCGAAAGTATCTATTTTGAAATGGATATCAGATTTAGACATAACGTAGATTTTCCCGAATGCATATATTTTTTGTAGACTCTTCTTAACCATTCCAATCACAAATTGTGAAACTGAACGATCTTTCTCAAGTCTAGTTAGAGTAAAGTCAGAACTTCGTTCAACTATGAATGGTAAAAGATTAACTGGTGAAATGCATCAGTGCATCATTCAAAATCAAGAAAAAACGAAAAGTTTATTTAATTATTTTCATATACCTTCTTTGTTAATAATTTATTTTATTGTATGTATTTTAGCAGAAAATTTTCGTAGGTGGCCTAAAAAAATGTACAGCCCTGGGCCCCTAGGAGTTATCTTAATCCCACTTTGCAGGCTCCATAAGCCTTCTCGCAGGCGTCACAAAACCATTGAATTTGGACATTAATTGTATTGCGAACAACTACGCATCGGTTAAATCTGATTTCATTTAAGGAGGGTAGCTGGATTCTAAATTAAATCCACTCTGAATGAATTTCTTTAGGTAGAGGGTCGTCTCATGTTGCTGGCATTTTCCAGAAAAACCTGCATGAAAATTCTACCGTAAAGGATAATGGTGCCCAATAATCCTAAAGGGTCGAATATTTTTGCGATTTTAGAGAGGACGATTCTTTTATTTATTTTATGATGTTTATCAAGCTATTTTGTGACATAAAGAATCGTGTCCTCTCTGGAATCCTAGTGAAGTCTTAACGTTGTTACGCGGGTAAGACCGAGGGGGGAGATTGGGAGTTGGAGTGTCGAGATTTGGATTAACACAATGAAACCATTACGGTTATAGATCATTACATTTATTCTAAACTTACATTCTGATGGTCGACGAGATTGTGACGACAATCGGGAAAAGCGTGACGAGGATCCGTAAGTACCTAACGGCGACCTCGTAGTAGTGATGTCGTTGGAGAGAGCGTAACGACGCTCGGAGTAGTAACGACGTTGGAGAGAGCGCAACGACGCTCGGGGTGGTGACGACGTTGAAGAGAGCGTGATGACGTTGGAGAGACACCACAACTTTAAAACTGTGTCAGGTTTTTCGTAACAGATCTGTTGCCCCCCCCCCCCCCCCCCGTGGAGGTTCGGGTTTATATCCGAAATTTGGTCTAATTCTCTATCTAGCTCTAATACTGTATGGGAGTCTATAAATAAGTCTAGTTTTTAGTATGTCTAATACCGAATTTTTCCGTTAATTCTCTTAATGTTTTATTGAAAAATTCGATGCCATTGTCGGTGTGGAGAATCCTAGGTGTTCGCCAGCGCGAAATGACACGTTCATGGAATTCTGACGTTATTGTTGTCCCGTTAGCTTTTTTTATCGGAATTATTGCAACCCATTTTGTAAAAAAATCTACAAAAACTAGTAAATATTGGTTTTTTCTCTTTTTTGAAATCGGTAATGATATCCCATGATATCTGCAGCAATCATGGTCAACGGTTCTTCAACAATTCTTTTTCCCCTCAGCCCTAATTTCGGTTGGTTACTCGGTTTTGTTCTTTCGCAAGTTTTATCATTTTTAACGTATTTGATTATCTCCGAATACATCCCTGGCCAGAGGTAGTACTCGGAAATTCTCGCGTGCGCTTTTTCGGTGCCTAAGTGTTCTGCTTGTATGTTATCGTGATTTTCTTTCAAAACATGTGTTCGTAATTTTTTAGGTACGACGAGTTTCCATGGGTTAGAGTCTGGTAAAAGAGTAGATTTTAATGGGCCACTTCTGTAAAAATAGAGTTGCGAATCTCGGATTCGCCATTTTTCGTGTCCGTTTTGTCATTAATGTCCGCTTTTGGTATGTCTATGCTACATGCTAATATAAACGCTATATTTTTTACTTTTCCTGCTCTCGAAAGAGTATCAGGGACGAGATATGAACTACCTTTTCGGTATATGACTTCGTAGTCATATTCGAGAAGTTCCAGTGCCCATCTGGCTAATCGGTCAGCGGGGGTTTTCAGGTTATGGAGCCACTTTAATGCTAAGTGGTCCGTGATTACTTTGAAACTATACCCTTCTAGATATGGCCTAAATTTTCGGATGGCCCGAACTACCGCTAGGCATTCTTTTTCATATGCTGAGTATCGAGATTCTGCCCAATTTTCTCGCGTATGCTATTACGTAATTTATGCCGTCAATTGTTTGAGTAAGTACGGCTCGTAATCCCGTGTTACTCGCATCGGTTTCGAGTAGAAAGGGTTGAGTAAATTCTGGGCAGGTTAATATAGGTGCTGATGTTAAAAGGTCTTTAATTTTTTGGACGGCCTCATCTTGATCTAATCCCCAATCCCATTGTTTATCTTTTTTAAGTAGTCTATTCATTGGTTTTATTATTTCGGTGCAGTGTGGGATAAATTTTCTAGATCAACTTGCCACCCCTATTATGCGCTGTAGTTGTTTAATATTTTTAGGTTTAGGGTATTCTAATATTGGTTGAATTTTTTCATCATCTATTTGCAATCCTATATCGTTGACTTTAAAGCCTAAATATTTGATTTCTGAGCAGCCGAATTCGCATTTGTCCGGACTGATAATTAAATTTTCATCATTTATTTTATCTAGTGCAATGTTCAAGTATTTTAAATGGTCATTGAAATTTTGAGTTACTATTACGATGTCGTCCAAATTAAAAAAAACGTTTGGCTTTACATCTGGGGTTATGATTTTAACCATCAGTCTCTGGAAAGTGGCTGGGGCATTTGTTAAAACAAATGACATCCTTTTAAATTGGTGCATGCCCTTTCCAGGTACTGTGAATGATGTTATAGGTTTTGAGCTTTCTTCTAATGGAATTTGTAAGTAAGCTAATTTTAAATCAATTTTTGAAATGAACTTTGCTGATCTTAAAGTGTCCAATATTTCTGTTATGAGTGGAATTGGGTATAAGTTTTTTTTTTGGTAATATTATTAACTTTTCTGAAATCTAAACAGAATCAATAATCTTTTCCAGTTTTTTTTATCGTAACAATAGGATTTGACCAAACGGAACAAGAGGGCTCTAATATGTCCTGTTCTAATAATTTGTCTACTGTTTCGTAAATTATTTATTTTATTTTTGGGCTCACGTGGTAATATCGCTGTTTAATGGTATCGTGGCCTTGGACATCAATTTTGTGTTTCGTGAGATGTGTTGCCCTATGTTTTTTTTCCCAAATCGATTTTTATTTTATTTTCGCGAAGTTTTTCTAATTGTGATTGTTGGCTTTCGTTAAGCTCAACAATGCCTTCACAAACTTCAGCTGCTTATTCGTGGATTTTTCCTGAGCTATCCGTAACATTATTTAACTTAATCGCCTTATTTTTAAAAGAAACCCATTGATTTCTATTATCGCTTTCTAATATCTCATTAGCTTTTTGAGATTCAGTTTTTGATTCTTTCGGATTTGTAACTTTATTATTTTTCCAAAAATGACAGACGCTATTTTTATACTCGTTCTCGTATTTTCTATTATACTAAATTTTCCTTGAATTATTTTTCGTAATTTTTTTCCTATTTCTAGGTTTGCCTAAATTAATTGAGTCTTTTGTGCTTGAGTCGTCGCTAGTGCCGTAGGTGGGGATGCTCTCGAGGGGTTGAAATTTGTTGCTCGTGGGGATGTTTATTAGGTTAGGGATATTTTTTGTAGGATTTGTTACTGGGTTTTGGGCATTTTTGGTTTTTTGGGATTGGTTGGAGTCAATAGGTACTAGGGGAATTTCGCTATCTTTGACTGTCGGAATATTTTTGTTAAATTATCTAGTACTTTTGAGGTTAATACTACCTCCAAATTTCGCTTTATTATTATTCTTAATTTCTTTATTTTCCGATAATGTTTTATCCCTGATATCAGTCTTTTAGTTTCCTTATTTTCTTTTCCTACACTGTCAGGTTTATTTTCAGTTTTAACCTCGGTTATTGAGATGGGTAGTGCGTTTGGATGAGCTTCCATAGGATAGCCGGTGGGGGGACTCTCAGATAGCCACAAAGTTTCTGAGTCATAATCGAGGGTTATCCGTAGGGTTTTCATCATATCCGTACCTAAAATGCCTACGGAGCTTAACTTTGGGACTAACCTGAACATAGCTAGTTTTGTGTGTTTACCGATTTTAATTGGGATTACCACTTGCCCAATTATATGAACCATTTCACCGTTACCAACCATTAATTTTCGCGAGACAAGTTTAAAAATTGAATACTGGAATTCTGAATTTTTTCTAGCAATTCCTTGCCAGCGTATGAATGTGTGGCACCTGTATCAACCAAAATTCGAAATAATTTATTTTCGAATTTTGTCATCAAGTGAAAACCTGTCTCCGTCGTTTCCTCTTTGTCTGAATTTAATGTTTCCAGCGTTTCGGTATTAAGTTGTATTGTTTTTTGTTCTAGTACCCGCCCTTCCAGTTTTCCTGGTTGTAATCGTATTATGGGCATTCTTTTTTAAAATTACCTACTAGACTACAATGATAACAATTTGAATTACCTGTATTTTCCTTCGCGTTTGTTTTGTCTTCTTGTTTTCTATTCGAGTTTGGACTGTTTTTATCTTGTGAGCTCTTGTTAGAATGATTATCCGGTTTTTGGTTTTTATTTCCGTAGTTTGGTTTTTGGGAATTTTGTTTATTATAATTTTCTGAATTATTTTCCGCTTTTTCTGTTGGGAATTCGATCATTGGGCTGTTTTGGCCTTCAGTTGAGTCTATTGTCATTTGGTTAAACGCTGGTCACATTTGGTTGTAAGGATTGAATGGGTATCTTGGTCTATTGTTTCTGAATCTGGGCTGGAAGTTTGCTTGAAAATTTGATTGGAAACCAGGTGGGAATCTGGGTCTGAAATTAGGTCTATAATTTTGTTGGTATTGGTTACGGGAAGGAAGAAATGGAAATCCGAATTGTGAAAATGGAAATCCATTTCTACATGGTTTTTTATTCTGATTATTTTGGTTTCCGTTTTGGTTATCCTTCTCACTATTTTTATTTTCCCTTGAATTATTTTCCAAATTATTTTGATCTTCGCTACTATTGTTCCGCTTTTGTTCGTTTTTATCCTCGATTTTTGGTTCTGTTATTTGTAAAACTTGCCCTCTAACTTTCGACTTGGCTAGCTCAGTTTCCCATTCTTTGCCTGAATCTTCTAATTGTTCAAAAGTATTAAAATCGGCTTTTTCTAGGGTATAATTTTGTAAATACTTTTCTCATTTCTGTAAGATAAGAGTGAATATCCTAAGTCCTTTTTTGGTTGCAGAATTTAATTTTTTGCCTAATTTCCTCGGAAAATCTTTCATCGATATAGGCATTTTTAAAATCATCGAAAAAATGTGACAGTGTTCTCCACGAGTTTTTGTTTATGGAACACCAATCTTTAGCATCATCATCATAATCTGATCATTATCATCATCATCATCATCATCATCATAATCTGAGCCTGAATTGTTTGCGTGTATTCGTGAACGTCTGTTTGACCTGTCGTTTGTTGTCATGAGTCTGCGTGTTCTGTTTTAGTTTGAGCAGATTCTATCTTCTATAGGTTCGCTATCATCCGTATTTTGTAATTTCAAGTTATTGTTTCTTGCTCTGCTACGGTTTCCAATATTATTGTGTGATAGTTGACGAGGTTGTTTTGAATTTTCTCGTAAGTCGAATTTGACGGATTGCCTGGTACGAGATTGTTCGGTTCTATTATTTCTAATATTTGGTTCTATTATTTTCTGTCGGAGTTCAAAAGAGCTATTTGCTGGAGGGTCTAGTCTAATCCCTAAATTGTTTGTAATTGTTTGTAAATTGTTTGACGGTTCATGAATTCGTTAAATTCTACGCTCTCTAAGAGTTCATCGGATTCCGAAATATACCGTGTATTATTCTTAAGGAATGAATTACATTGAAATGTTTGGTCGTTCATTTCTATTCTTATTTTGTTTCTGGGGTAAGGTCCGTCTAGGTTTGGTAGATTTTCGTGATCCCAAAAGAGTGTATCGTCGGTGGGGTCAAAGATTCTGTCTCGATTTTGTGTTAGGTCTGTAGTTGTTGGTGGAGTTACTCTGTCTTTGTCTAGTATGTATTTCATTGGGGTTTCTATAATTTTTCTGGCGAGACCTCTACTGCGACCTATCGATCTATTGATCGTTTTTGGGATTGTTCCCAAATTTCGGGGTGTGATTGAAAGCATATTTATAATTGTTGGTTTTGTCGCTACGTTATTTAAATCCTTATTTTGAATCGGAAGTGCAGCGGCACCTTCTAAATCTAAGCTATCGTTATCGCTTTGTAAATTGGTGGGGTTAGGCATTTTTGCTTTGATTGTTCCCGATCTGAGTTTCATTAAAAATGTAAATTTATTTAGTGTTGTCTTAATTGGACACCTTGTATATTTTATTTTCCCTGTTTCATACTTTGAAATTTTATAACAGTCTTAAATCGGCGTTTCTGGCTTTAATTGATTTGAAATGAGAGAATTTTATTTGGTAATGTTTTGATTATTTCGGGGTTCGAAGAGCTCATTTTTGTTATCCGATGTTTTGTTTGGGAAGTACGTCGCTTGACCTTGCCACGAGTCGTACGGGTACGGGTTGCGCGTGTTCACTTGCTACTGCACTTGATTTTCACGCCGAGTCGGACGGTTGACATGTTCAATAAGAGTATGAATACATGCTATTCTTCCTTTTAGGTTTGGTTTCGTTCAATAATTTTGTGAATTTGATCTTAATTTTTGAAAACTAAGTTTCTATCTTCCCCCGAAAAAAAAGAAAAAATAACGTTTCATTTTAATGTTTTTCGTTTCACTTTTTAATTCGGGTTTGTCTTATTCGCTTGAAAATTTTTGCAGAGGAATTTGTTAATTTTAATTTCCTATTATGGTTTCCGTCACGCAGTTTATTTAACCTAAAAATCCTGCTACGCGACCAAAAATAAAAATTTCTCCGAACCAGTGCATAGTTTCCAGTGTAAATAATTTCAATATAATATCACCACCATGCAAATCAATTGGTATACGTGTATATAATTATGGGCACGTGTAAATCAATGTATATATAAAGTCACTGTCAGAAATAATATTCACAGGCACATATAAATCAATGCGAATATAAAATTAAATCATAAAGGCATAAGCAGATCATTTTTCAGAAATTATTCTGGTTTGAAATCGCTATTTCCTGTAAATAACTCCTGAGAAACAATTGAAATTGAGCATGAATATAGATCGAAAACAGCACAAGAAAGGAATCTAAGCGAATGGCAAATGGATCAAATAGGCATGCAAAAAAAGTTAAATTTTTTTCGTGGCAGGAGTCAAGAGTAGAATCCAAAAGAAAATTTTTTTTTTGGTTTGCGTTTTTTTAAAATTATTCTTCGACAGGTTTGAAAGTTTTATAGGAAGATGTGGGATATTGGGTTGGGCGCCAGGTGTTACTCGGGTAAGGCCGAGGAGGGAGATTGGGAGTTGGAGTGTCGAGATTAGGATTAACGCAAGAAACCATTAGGGTAATCGATCATTAAATTTAGTCTAAACTTACATTCTGATAGTCGACGAGATTGTGACGACAATCGGAAAAAGCGTGACGAGGATCCGCAAGTACCTAACGGCGACCTCGGAGTAGTGATGTCGTTGGAGAGAGCGTAACGACGATCGGAGTAGTGACGACGTTGAAGTGTGCGTAACGACGCTTGGGGTGGTGACGACGTTGAAGAGAGCATGACGACGTTGGAGAGACACCACAACTTTAAAACTGTGCACTAGACGCGATTCAGCCACAGACTGCCTGTCAGGGAAAAACGGTACTAGGGGAGCCCTGCCTCTCGGGTACTGCGGGACCCCTCGGGGTGTTTCGCCCATTATCGGTCACGGCCCGGTAATATTTTTCGCGCAGGGCCGTGGCGAGTCAGGTTTATCGTAACAGATCTGTTACACGTTGTTATGGCGTCTGAAGAATCAACAGATAGCAGTTCAGTTTTTGATTCTTCTCTAAACTCGCGAGTTAATCATGGATCGTTTGAAGTCCATTTCCGCAAAGTTAACCCGCCCTTTCCGACGAGCTCAACGATTTCGTTCCGAGGATTAAATTCATCTTTGAAACTAGCAGCATCTGTTAATAGATCATTAACGTACAAATTGCGATTGAGAACTTTGAGCTACTACAGGGTAAGAGTGACCCTTATCTTTCGCTTATTGAGACAACTCACATTGCGAGAAAGGGTGCGTTTGAGGTCCAGTAAGTTGCGGTTTTTAATTATATTTTTTTCGGTTCAACTAAACTTTCTCGCCAGAGAAATTTTGATAAGCTGAGTCTTCGGGAGTGACCTCAACCTTACAGTACATAGGTTTATAATAGGTTAACGCTCAGAATTAATTGGGATCGTACATTTTCGCAAGAAACTTAAATTAATCTAAGATGTAATATAGAAAGTTATCGCGCGGAAATTTAGAGGATTGAAATAGCTAAGGACTGAGACTTTTTAGCCCATTATAGAATCGATCGATTTTTAATTGAACATGAGATTCGTCTGAGAACCGAGGAGAAAAACTCGAAAATCGATGATCAAAGAATTAAGAGATTCGAAGCATAGTAGGTGTAGACAGATGCTATGATTGAATGTTACAGAGATGTTAGATGGAGTTTTACTCTTGAAGATAGTCCTCGTACATAATTGTTTTCTGGCAGGGTTGAAGGCTCTAATTGCTTTTTACAGATGAATCGGCTCTACTTATAAAATTCGAAATTCTAAAACAATTAAGACTAGAACTAGATTAGAACAACTAACTAAAACTAGAACTAACAAAATTTTAAAACAAACAAGGCATTACAATTTATCGTTGAAACGTGAGTTTTGCCAGTATTATCAGACTACGAAGGATAAAGTTGTAAATTTTACAGCTGTAGAAAATAGATTTTAAGTATAAAGATTGCGGCCTTGTATATTTTCTATTTTTACTTTCGAATCGAATAAGGAATAAAATTTCCTTACTTTAACCCTTATGTAGCCAACCGGGTACCCGTCGACGTATATTTTGTTGAATAATTTTTTTCCTACCAAAAATTCGCTAAAAACCTCCCGGATCCCAACTATTTGACCGATTTTATATTAATATAAGCACTAAAAATTTATTTTTATTTTGTTCAACTAAGAAGATTTCTAATTAGAAAAAAAATACACGTATAGTCCAACCGGGTACCCGGATACCCGCATAAAAAACAGAAGCAACTAAGAATAAAAAAATGGTATACTAAATAATATTAATTTTAATTGTTTAATTATCAAACGGAATGAAAAGGATAGAGATCCTTCTTTCTGTTTACTTTTTTAACTCAAAACAGCTGAACTTCAAAAAATGAAGAAATTCACGGTACAGCCGTTCGCCTTTTATACCTGACTTAGGATTTTAAAGTTTATTGTACATAATTCTAAAATTGCATTTAGCTTAAAATACCTTCCTTATCCATAAATAAATCAATATGCATCTAATACATACAGAAAATTTAAGTTATAGTGCATTTTACCTACAAATTCGTACATGGATAGCCGCTTACCCAATAATATACATTTATTTGGTTGGTTACACAAGGGTTAAAGCGAAAAAATATTAAATTTACAGCGAAATATCAGACGTGAGTAAAATCCATTGCTGCATCTAGATGCCTCACTTCTAAAAACCGAAGTAAAGAAAGAAGACGTTTAAAACATATGCCAACAGCTCCTCGTCATGAAAATGCACGGAAACTTTTACAGAAATGTGAAAGGTCAGTCCTTATCGAAGTAGCTAATATTTGCTTTCCTCGAATTATCCGGACTTAATTCAGGCGCAGAGGGTTTCAGTTTCGTGGGCCTGGTTCATTTAATTTTCACTTTAGTATACTGTAACCGAATTTTACGTCAAGAAGTTCCTAGCGATAGGTGTCCTACCGAGAATCTAGATTATTTTGAGATACTTTCAAGAGTTCTAGGAAGGGGTTAATTCTAGGTGATTTGCTCCGAGACAATCTATATAGAAATTGTCTATAGTTAATGTAGGGTGCAGAGCGTGCCATGCACACGCTGAGTACCTAGAAAATATACAGATACTATCAAAATCTACGATTCACGCGGTAACGACATATCTCTGCAGGCACGCGGTCCTAAGAGAGTTTTACTACCATCTTTGTGGTTCTAACTGGTTCTACCCTAGCGGAAGAAATGGAATGAATCTGAAAGAAAGTACCTTTCCGATCCTTTCCAATTTCTATGTGAACTTTGCTTCCGTTTCTTTCGGAAAGCTTTCTCTTTCCGAAGCTTCCAGATGCCTTTCCGAAGTTTTGCGAAGTGCCCCACTCCATTTACTTCTTTACCACCCCAGAAAAATTGTCCAGGGGTGGTCCCGAAGGAATTAACCCCCAATCGGAGGTGTGAAAACCGTGCCGAAAGCTGAATGGCACCTGGGTGAAGTGTCTAGAACGGTGACTCTGGGATACCGGGCGACCTCTCAGAGTACGCAGCCTTATCCTTGCATGCGGGGCTCTACAAGGATGGACGAACCCCTTTCCCTAGCTTCTCGTGGGAACAACAATGACAACACAAAACATAGTTGTAGTAAGTGCGGTTCAAAACAACAGAACGCGCAGGGCTCCCGACAATAGGTCAGCCAACAATGCCGACCAATCTAGAGCTGGGGGAGCCAATGAAAATGGATTCAGTGCGATGGATCGGCGGGATCTCGCAACCTTTGGGTGGACGGAGCGACTGAATCACGACTTGCTAGAGTGCTACGATGCGAGTGTGGCCCCTGAACGGGGTTACATGGCACGGCTGCATGCTCTGTGGTGCGAGAAACACCCGGAGCTATCGCACTTTTCGCAGAAACGTCTGCGAAATCATGCTGAACTACTCCGTAAAACGGGCTATGTAAGCGGAACGCCTACTCTACCACAGCTAGAACAAGCCGGCAACAGAGAAAGAGAGGCGGCACTAAGACCAACCGCAGGCAGGCATCCAATAGATGAAGAGCGATGCTTTACGACCCGGAGAAACATCAACACCAAGGTTTCTCTCAAGCCTAAAGATCTGGCTGAAATGGATGACGAGCTTCGTGGACATTTTTCCGGAGAATCCGACCTCTGGGCTATCAATTATTGTGTGTATAATGCAGCGAGAGCTTTGGCCGATGCGAACCGTAAAACAAAACCAACGGCTGATCATAAGACCAAAAGACGAATGCATCAACTTGACGTAAAGATAGGCTGGGCAAGACAGTACGCGTCCCGCATTCAATGTGCGATTGACTACATCACATCTGGCAGGAATTTTACCGCCAATACTATCTGACGTTAAGAGAAGTCTAGAGCGGAGGGAGAGGTGGGTCGGAGAAAATCCACAGTGACTCATCTCGACTCTTCAAAGACCCTCCAGTTACTGTCGAACACCCATCCAAACCAGAGGAGGTCGAAGTATTTTGGAGAGAAGTCTACGAAGTTCAGCATAGACTGGACGAAGACTCAGAAAATATAAAGAGCTTCAAGAAGTTATGTGTTGCCCTCATAACACCTGATAAAGAATGCCCACCCATCACTACCGAGGAGGTGAAAAAAGTATTAAGAGGGATGAAGAACTATTCCGCAACGGGACCAGATTGCATCAAAACCTTTTGGTGGAAGAAGTTTTCTTCAACCCATCAGCATTTGGCCCGTATTTCCACCTCATATTTGAAGTCGGAAGAGTCGATTCCAGAGTGGTTGGTGGAAGGGCGCACAATACTTCTGCCGAAAATAGGCAACTTAGCTGACCCGAAGAATTACAGACCAATAACTTGTCTGAACACGCTTTGTAAGATATTCACAGCTATCCTGAATAATAGGATTTTCCGGGCAATTGAACCTGTGTGGCAAGAAATGTATGAACAACGAGGCTCAAAGAAAGGCGTAGCCGGATGTCGGCAGAACCTGCTCATCGATAGAAGTGTCTGCAAAGATGCAGCATTCTACCAGCGTGACCTATCGATGACCTGGATTGATTATCGAAAAGCTTTCGATTCGACATCCCATAGACTTATCATCTGTCTTTTGGAAATCTTAAAGGTTCATCCGCAAATAGTTGGGTGCATAAAGAGATTGATGCCCCTTTGGAAAATTAGATTTACTATCTCATCTGGAAAAAATCGTGTGACAACTAACAAGGTCACCTTTCAGAGAGGTGTCTTTCAGGGCGACACCATGAGCCCACTCCTCTTTTGCCTTACATTATTGCCACTATCTCTAGCACTTCGTCATTCCGACGGGTACTTGTGCGGCAAACCTGCAGATCGAAAGTACAAGGTCACTCGTGTATCTTACATGGACGATCTTAAGATCTATGCTAAAAACAGAGAGCAACTGCATCTACCTCTGGGGATTGTCGAACGATATACTAAGGAAATTGGAATGGAATTTGG
>NC_046658.1:41936166-41943823 GCF_010883055.1 Belonocnema kinseyi
TAATATAATAAATAATAATAATAATAATAATTTGTAATATATATATAGAAAAATAAATATAAACATTTAGAAAATAAAAGTAAACAACTTACGAATGTGGATTTATCTTTATCGTACAATGCATTGTAACTAACGTGGCTCAAGGAAGTCGGTAATAAACTACTGTTTCAATCTGCTCAATCGATTTTTAGCTGCAATATTGCCTCGGATAATCGAGGTTCTACTATATATGAGAGTTAAAATTTACTCTCTTTAATAGGTTGAAAGCTATCGGCATTCTTGATAAAAGGCGCCCGAATGAAGTAATTTGGTCAATTTTTAAGAAGATATAGCAAAAATAGTGCAAATTTAAATGTTTTCTTAACATTGAACTGGAATCTATTGTAAAAGAGATTTTTCGTTTTCTAAAATTTTTGAAATTAGTAATCATGAGGTTTCTATGAAATTTATTTAATATTTACACATTTATATTAATATTTCCCTACAGATAAGATTTTATCAAATTTTCCAAATTTTTTGTTTCGTCGTTATAAAAGGTTTATTACATTTGTCTTAATTAAATTTTAAGAAAAAATGTAATATACGCTATTCTTGCAATGTCTTATTTAAAAACTAAAAAAATGCATTGATTCTGACTCATTTTACATGGAATTCGGAAAGCTTCCAATCTATTTAGGAGAAAAAAAGTTGACTCATATAATTAACATTGAAAGAACTTAACATCGGTACTATAGGGTGTGCTTATGTGCGTATATATAACCAAATATCAATTAACTTTGATAGTATCATACGTGGAACTATTTGATTTTCCTCTCTCTGATTCTCGACTAAACAACAGGAAAAAAAATAAAATTTGTCCATAAAGGCACAACATTCCTGGGTTCTATCCGATTGTCTGATCGGCTAGACACCCTGTCTGACTTCAAGTTACTTCAGTGACTGCATATGAATTCAAGTGAATTCATGCTAGAGACTTTAGTTAGGGTTAACAGTGTATTTCTGGGCTCACCAGTCTGTGTGTTGACTGCCAGAACGTTGTTATTTTTTTCTTCAGTTTTCAGGCATCCTGCGGAGCGTTACGCTTTTTATGGTCATGGCTCATCGTTCACACTGAAGGGTCTGCATTTTTTGTACTCGAATTCACAATAAATTTAATTTTTACATTTCAAACTTTAATTTACTGCGAAGGCGAAAATTCATTGGGACCTATTTCACCTAGTCTTTTGATTGCCACTGGCAATCAAGGTAGTCAATGACTTTCTTTTGATGAGAACCGGTGCACTTTTAAGTGCCTAAGATGTCCTAAAAAAAATCAATTTTTTATTTCATGACGCCCGCCAAAAAATCGTTCCGTTTGATGAAGAAATAAATGTACAATGAAACTCTTTTATAGCGCCGATTTTGGGACTGACCTTGAGCGTGAACTAACTCATTATAGCCCACTTCGCGTTTGTTTGTTCACGCTTGACTGCTCACCTGAGTGACAGCCGCAGACCCCGCGCAGTTCCTCTTCTACCTACCTACGGCGCTACTTCAATTCTCGGAATTGCGATAGAAGGGAGGGCTATTGAAGTGTTTCACTCCATGTTTCTTTTCTTTTTTAAATAATTTTAAGCTGTGGTAGCATAAGGCCAGAAAAAAATAACCCAATTAGACCAAAAATACTACCCCTTGGCTTACAAACTTATCCTTTACAAGGGATAAAATATTATATTTTGAATTTCGATCAAATTTGTTTCCTGAATGTATGGTATCATCAGTGGTATTGTATGTCAAACAATGATTATATTTACGAAAAAAAAAAACAATGACTTTTCTTAGAACACCCTAGTGTACTCCTAACTTCACGAGTAGTTAATCCTTCTTTACCTCTCGATTTTATTGGGTTTTTCACTTACATGGGTTGTCCTAATGCTTCTTGAAGAGGATCTGATATGTATGTATGTCAAAAAAAAAAACTAAACTGTCAGGAAATATCAGGAAAATGGACTAGCTGTCAGGGAAAATAGAAATTTGCTTGGCACATTATTGAAACCTTATTCGCTTTTGCAATACTTTCTTGCCAGCTAAGTTATTCTAAACCTCAAAGAAGTCAGGGAAATTGGAAAATTCAATCTTGTGGCCACCCTGATTTACGATTTATAATTTTCAATTTTAATTGCTTCAAATTTATATTTGTGTCGCATTAGATCCGTTTAATTTGTAGATTATTTTTTGAATACTGAATATTATAAATTGTCAGGTTTGAAGATTTGAATTTAAAAATGGTTTGAAAACCGGGAAAACACGGGCACTTTGTTCCGAGTCTTGAGTAGTCACCCAGAATTCTGATTTACAACAATTAAAAACCTTAAATATTTTATTTAAAATCAATTTATACCTCAATCTTTCCCTCAGGTCGAAATCGCAACTTCACTCAACCTTCAAGACGCAGCCAGCAGCGTGAAGTGGATTTCCATCATGGAAACCGCTTTCCTGGATCGAAGATAGATGGACAGGGAAAGCAGTATGAAAGGAATAGCGGAGTGCAGGGAAGTCGCCAGAATCAGTTTCCTCACCCGGTGTCGATGCAGTCCAACGGCCCTCCTTACCAGTACCCGCAGCAGAACCAGCCTCCGGTTTACCAGCAACCGATGTGCAACGAGGCCGAACCTTACTGTCAAGGGAATCCAGGATTGATACCAATCCCCTATATTCAGCAAGTAGATTCTGGGGATAACAACGCGAATCCGTTCCCACCAATGGTTTACACGGGAATCGACAACTATCCACAAGCCTACGTTCCCTATTATCCGCCCTACGCTTACCCACCCCAAACTGTTTATCCTGGTATGGCAGCGGCTAATACCCAGGAAAGCTGGTACCAGTTCCCTGGCCATTCGCATTACATTCCTTCCTGTGTGCAGTTTAATCCCTCTCCTGGAACTCCACCAAACGGCTCTATGTAAATTTGATTTACGTATGTATAAAGTCGGAGAGATAAATGTAAATTCGTTTTACATATTTTTGATAAATGATGAATATTTAAAGGTGGTACTTGATAGATAAATGTAAATTGATTTTACATATAAATCATGAATATTTAAGGTCATAGTACTGCTAAAGATTAATTAATACTAATGTAATTAACTTAAGGTCAAGTTACGAACTTCCTAATCATTTTTTGATGCTGTTAACGTTACTATTTTTGATATCACTTTTTCGGAAACACTTTTCACTGTTATTTTCCGAATAGAATCATTTCTATTTATAATGACGTATACTCGATTAATTTAACAACCGAACATTAATGTCAATTTTACTTATGTTAATTTTTCACTTCAAAAATAAAATGTGCTTGCACAAATATCTGTTTTTTATTTTTAATTATAAGAGTAGTATTAATAAATAGGTCTATAATAAAATATTAAGCTAAATTTGTTTATAAATAATTTATTAACTATTACTGAGTTTTTGTGATATTTTTGTTTAATTTGAGTACGTATATCACGTTCTTTTGAGAGAAATTCAATGAGTTTTGTCTGTATGTACAATTAATATTTCATGAGTGAATGTTATCAAGCGATATGATAAATTTTATCAACTTATTTTATACTTTATGGTTACAGTTAAAAATTTTTTATCATTTAATTAATTTCTCCATTTTATGGTTGGATTATGCAGACCATTTTCGGCGTAGAAATATTGCTCAGATTGGGGCTGAAGACTAGCTTTATATTCAAGTAATGCCGTACGATCTCCTTGCGAAACGAGAATCTATAAACGAAATAAAATTTAATTCCCGTTCGACGTTCAAGTTTATTTCTACAATTGAAGTTTATATAGCTGAAATTTTTAGTCACTGCCATACTTACATCAATGACGCTTTTGTAGCACTGAATGCTTTTTGCAATTTCAAGCCGTTTTTTCGTATTGTCTACGTAGCCAAGAAACTTTTCGAGAACGGCTGATGGTGCTTTGCTGTTTTGCAATATTTTAAGTATTTCTTCTATTGATAGAGATGTTTGGAATTTTTTACCGCCTAGCCAACCCTGGAGAGAATACAAAAGTTAATTGTAGGTTCATTAACTTAAAAGATATTAAATTTAAATTCGAGGATTTTAAAATTTTGATAGATTGTATGTAGCGAATCCATTAATAAATTAATTCCTTTAACATTATACCTTAATATGAAGTAATTGATCAATATCGTCCCACGCTTGCAAAGATGCCCTCGTTTTTAATGCTACTTTTTCGTACTGGCGAGGTGAAATATGATGTTGTTTTAATAAAGTTGTTGGAGAAATAAGACTTCCCTCAGAAACATCCCAATGATCTCTACAAGTGTGTTCAAGACATTCAAATATCGAAGAATTTACTTCTAATTGGGCACTGAATTGTGTGTCTTTTACTGCCGTTTGCCATTCTAGTAACAATAATTTTATTATAAAAATAAAGCAGCTTAAAATTTCGTTAAAAAAAATGTAATGCCTTTTTTTAAATAGTTATAAAAAATAATATACCTAATAGTTTTATATACGAATTAACAAATTTGGACTCTGGAGTATCGTGCAAGTCCATAAATTGTGTCTTGTAGCAGTTACGAAGTTTTTGTAAAAGCCTTTCGCTATTCCTTGTATTCTTTATAATAATGTGCAAATGTCTGATCTGAAGATAATAATTTTTAAAACTTAAAAACTGAAAGTATTAAAATTTGATAAGAATTTATAAACTTACAGCTGCATCAACAGTTTGGCCTTGCATTCTGAAAATTAATTTAAAAATTGATATTATACTACAATTTAAAATCTAAATTAAGCCGTGCGTTAAAAAGGGACCTAACTGACATTTGAATAAGTTAACTAAATATGGTTTAATACCTTTAAATACTGTGCATTTCATGTGACATCTTCATGTCAGTTAGGCCTCTTTTTTAAGCGCGGCTTCAGATACATTGGATTTTCGATTGAAGCACGATTTCGAACATTGACTGCCTTCGTCTGGACACTCAATCGAGTCCGTCTTAATGTAAACAAACATTTAGTGGCGTGTGAACCATTTTTTAATATTACGCAAAATACGCACCCGCGCTCTGCCTCTTTTTTCCTATGCTGCAATGTTTCACGATCGGTTAAATACCCTCTCCCGACCCCGAGGAGCTCCACTCTCAGCCTGAAACCTCCACGGTAGCAATTCTGGAAGGCGTAAGTCGAGCCTGCTTCAATCGAAACTCGGGGTATTGAAAAGGATCTTCAAATTAGAAAATTAACTCACGTAAGAAGATCGGTAATCTCATTGGTCTGCAGTCTTGTGGAAAGGTAATGCAAGTAAGAATGCATTGCTTCTGGTCGTTCCATCAATAACTTTTGAACTAAGGACGATTTTAACGTTTTCGTTATAAATAATACTATCTGGAATTATTGAAAAGGTTCAATTTTCAATAATAAGGAAATGTGATAAAATAAATTATTTATGGTTATTGGATAGTATTGCAAGTGCAGAAGCAATCGCAACTGTAAATGCAAAAAATTACTAACACCTAGAATGGCATTTCCATTTCCACTGGCAATAGCTCCGTCGATAAGTGAAGTTTTACTGGCTAGAGACCTATACTGTTCCAATGAAACTGCTTGTCCTAGTAAAATTCTTCTCAAAGTTATATCCGACTGAACTCCACCAGATTCATCGATTTGGTTCTGTGCTTTGTCCGCCGTTAAAACTGCAATATTTGTTTATAATAATTAAGAATCGTATTAAGAATTTTCTTTTATTTACTTGATATTAAGTAATTTAGGACTTATACCTAGCTTATAGTACAAATAAATAATTATATAGTTTTGTATTTTGCTTTCAAATAGGTTGTGAAATGTGCATGTACTACCGGCACCGACAAAATTGTTTCTACCGGATGCTATCCGACAGGAAAACTCCTTTTTCGGGCCTATGAGTATAACATTCGTTATTATGTGCTTACAGTTAGTCAATGAGCCATTTGTTAAGCATAAAAAAAGCTTTTTAAAAAACTCAACTTTTTTGTTTACCGTTGCCGATAGTGTACGAACTTTGTTAAAAATAAGATTCGAAAGTAAATATTAATTCAAAATGACTTGAAATGAAAAGATGTATTTATTAATGATCACAGTAAAAATCTAAAAGTAAATAACGCTGAAATAATTCAAAAATGAGTCAGTTTAAGTTAAAATGTTGAAAATTGTAAACTTTTAAATTGAGAAACGCTTATTAGGTATAATAATAATAAACATACTATTATTGAGAGTTTTATCTGAAATAACAGACAGTAGGGGTTTCAAGTTCCATTGAGGATCGTCAGCTTTCAAATAATTATCTGATACTTGTATACTGGAAATTCCGGCCCGTAAAAGAGCAGTTCCAGATTTTGATACTCCAAAGAGATTATCTCCCTAAAATAAATTTGATTCATATATTGCATGTTTGAACATTTAAATCTGGCAAAATTTGCAGGATTTGAAAAATTAGGTAAAATTTAAACTTGAATCATTATAATAAGATTTTTAAATTGTTATCTTTAAGTAAAAGATCCTGTAAATTACATTTGATCCAAAATACAGCGTCTAAATAAAAAATGTCTACTTTCCATTATATGAAATTATTCAGTAATTTAACAACATAATTGATATGTGCTAAAATTCATAATCTTACATTACAGAAAAAATGGGAAACTGTTTCTTAAATAACTAATTCAATTAATTTTATTTTTAATTAATGAATATTTGAATGACTGTGACTACGTGTACTGAAATTTCCATACAAATGACCGGATTTTTTCGGGAGGCATAATGGGAGCTGGAGAAAGGGCTATTTGTACCGAAAATTCAGTACGAATAACTGAGTTTTTTCGGTGTGGATTACACTCCCTATTTATATGCGAACAGTTAAAATAATTAACAGTGTCTAAAGTTAAGGGAAAATAAAGATGGCCGAAAACTGGCGACGACTTGAGATAGGTGAAAAATTAATTACTCTTCCAGCTGGTCCAATGAAACTTGCAAAACTTTCAAGGCTTCGCGTAGGCAAAGATAAATTACCTTTGGCGTGGGTATGCATAGCCGCGCGCAACCAACAATAAAAAATATTTTGACGTTTTCTTATTTACTTGATCTAGTTTACTTTTATTTGTTGACACACATTAAAGTGCTTTTTTTTAGATATACTCTTCAATTTTTGAATGTAAATCGCAGTAATCAATGTTTAGCATTTTTGAATAGATTCTAGAATAAAATAATGTGAAATATTTTTAACTAACCTCATTGCTTTCGAAGCAAAACGATCGTTTTTCACTCCCATACCAAAAATCATCATCGTCCTTGGCTGAAGCCATTATTATTCATAACAGAAAACTAATCTCGTATAGAATACATTCGTAAAAATCTAGATTGATGATTGATTACATTTTTAAAAATCTAGATTGATTGTATTGAAAAAGATATTCTTTTGGTGCACGGAAAAAGCAGCCCCATGCCACTTTTCTGGAGGACTGTGGAAAACATTTGTCATAAGAGTTGACGGTGGCCGTGTGGCGGCGCCAGCTATGCAGTTGTGTAACAAGCCGACAGTCTTTTACCGCGCGAAAATTCAAATATTTTAGATTTAATAAGAGAATAATTAATAAAAGTATGAAAAATAAGATTTCTATAAT
>NC_046658.1:41943923-41976941 GCF_010883055.1 Belonocnema kinseyi
GCTATTTAATTAGTTTTTCTAAGGAAAGAAGGCACCAAGACGCTAAAATAAATATTCCGTCAACGAAAACTGAAATCATTTCCCATCCTCTTTTTAAAAGGAGCACTAATAAAATAAGAAACTTCTCGGATCTCTGGTGAGTTTCGTGATAGTTTCACTTAAAAGACTCATAGTACATTCAAGCCCTTAGTAATTTAACAAATTATAAAATATATAACAGAAACCAATTTTCATTCCCTTCTTTCCTTGGTCAGACAGTTATGGTCAACTAAATCGTTGCAGCAACCCTAAGTGTCAAGAGTCAAGGCGCTTCAAAAATCTCAAGTAGGTGCGGATAGACATGATTCGAGGATAGATAAGAGCAATGGGATTCTGAGATGCATGGGAAAAGTTAAGAAGGAAGTCTCATTTTCATTCTAACTTTAATTGGTTTTCTTAAAATTGGAGACCCTCCTTAAAAGGAGGACCCAGAAATTTGACTGGCTTAAAAAATGATCTTCACTAGAAACCCTTGCTCTGAAACCTCGGAGGCTCAAAAAAAAAGAGGAGACCGATTCTTGATATGAAGGGCAGAATTAGACTAGCTTTTGATTAGAGAAGTCGTTTTTTCTCTTTTCTCTTCCGCGAGTAGCTTTTCATATTTTTAACTAGACATTCATTACATTAATTGTATAAAATAACCTTCCTTTAAATAAATGATAAAAGTGGACGCTTGTGATTATTTTTCTGTTTAAACCTGTTCGAGTCCGGCCGGTAATATCGCGACATATATAGAGGACGCGATACCCGGGTTATGACAGTTGTGTAACGAGCGGACTCTATTTAGGCGCGAAAAGTTTGAATATTTAAAATGTTAATTTTAAAATAGGTCTTTAACTTTTTATATGTAAATTCAAAATTGGCGAGTCTGTTTCCACAATTAAGGGTTTGAAAACTAAGCTCCAGCGATGAAATCCTTGACTGGAAATCTTCTTAAATAAAAATAATTAATTCAATTTAAGGTTAAAAAGAAAGATAATAAAACTGCAATTTTTATTAGTGAATCAATAAACAAATATTTTATTAATCTTGACTTTTAAACTTTATATTTACAAACTTTAATTTAATATCTCGAGATAACTAACGAACGAGCTGCGGCTGTGTACCAGATTTTTCTGGTCCTTTACTTCATCGTCGGGAGCTTCGATGCCGTCGCAGCGGTCCTCAGCTTCCCCCACATTTCCATACATTCTTTCATTATACATTGGCCCTAATCCCTACTCTAAAATTCTATATTTCTCCTTAGCCTCCTAAACCCAACTATGGATTGCGTAATCAGTAACCCTCTATTCTCATGAAAATCCAGCGAGCGCGATAGGTTCCAGGCGTGACTTTTTTTATAAACAGTTCTGTCATCGAGTCCCATATCAAAACCTAACATTTCCTGCTGTCCAAAGTTAATACTTCTTTCGTAAAATGAACATGATGCTAAAATTTAATCTTAAATACACATCCGTTCACATTCATCATACTAGTCTTGACATTTTATTTACAGAAAGAATGTTTTATCGTTAAAGATATTTTCTTTCTCTTCATGCCGACTTGCCCGACTGTTGCTTTGCCAATCTTTTCTCAAAAGACATTTTATTTTCAATTCAAATGTACTCACATTATACTTCATTTATTTCAAATTGTAAAACCGCGCATTTTATGATACCGATGGTGCTGTTCGTAGCAGCAAGAATGCGAATTATATCTGCTCATTACAGTTGGCCTAGAATTCAAATATTTCACGGCGAAAGTGTTAAAAAAATGTTTTTCAAATAAAAATAATTTTCAAATAGTTCTGGGTAAAAGATAATAATCTTGCAGATTTTGTATTACCTTCTGAATAAAAAATAATTAGTGAAAATCGTAAAGTTCACTGCTTTTAGGTGCAAATCCCAATGCATTTCTACTAACCACAGCAAATCATTATTCATGAGCAATAAAATTAAACATATTATTATTTGTGTAATTTTTAAATATCCGAAAAGAAAATAGTCTAAATTTTATAACATTTTTTATTATGATATATATATATAACATAATGTTTATTTTATTTATTAATTTAAATTCATTATGGATTTTCAAATATTTTAATTAACAAATTATGTGTTTCAATGAACACAATCTGCTTGCTTATTTATTAATATCATATGTTTTTTCAAGTTCAAGAAATGAACCTTGTTAAAATGATTTATAAAATGGAGCAAAATGTGCTAATGTTAATTATAAGTAATTTTGGAAAAGAACTCGAGGTAAACTTTTGAAAATAATATTTCGGGTTTTCTTTATTAGACAATAACAATTTAAAGTTTAATGTTTTCCTTTTTCTCTGCAGGTAAAAGTTGCAATTCTTATTTAATTCTAATGCTGTATCGCTTACTGTATTTCTTAAAAGATTTTATGAATATCTCATTGGTAGTTTTTATTTTTAAAAATTATTGATAAAAACCTATTGTTTACAATAATAACGATTTTATAATCCCTAAATACATTTTTTTATCTAAAAACCTATCAATGAGATTTTCGAAAAATCTTTTTAGCAATAAAATATGCCCTGCAGCAATAGGATTGAATAATAGTTTTTTTTAAACTACCATTTTTTTACATTCTGCAAAATAAACAAAAAAATTAATTGGAATCTTTTAAAAAATAACTTTAAATTTTGCGAAAAATTCAGAGAATATTGTTTGATTTTCTAAAAACCTTTCCAAACTCATAAAAACCTTATTTTTTACAAAATTGTAAAAAATCTACATATTTCTCCAACTTTTTATGATTATCAAATTAAACATTTTTTAAAAATCTTTTTAATATATCTGAACGTTCTAAATGTGTTAAAAAATTTTCCAATTTTTCTTAAAATACTTCAAAGACAACCAAATTTGCCTTCAAGACTCCCAGATTATTTTTCGAAATTTTTTTTGAAATACTTTGAAATCTTTTAGAAAATGATCCTAAAGTTAATTTTTCACAATAAAAAATCATTTATCATTTGTCTGGGAATCTAAGAAAAAAATTTATTCTTTTGAAACCTTTCGTAATATTAATCCAGCTTCCTGTTTCAAAATCTTCAACTATCTACATTGAAAAAATGGACTTTTTCACCAGTTTAAAAATAACTTGGAATTGTTTGAAGGGTTGAACATATTTATTATGCATAATATTTTAACATCTTCAAAACTTAAAATTAACCTTTTAAAATAAAATCATAATAATTTTCAATCTTCCCAGTCTTATTGTCCGTTTGGTAGAAAAATAAAAAAATATATGAAATTTAAAAAAGGTACTATAAAATTATAAAAAATTTATAATTAGATTAAAATAATTATGATCAATAATTCAAAACCTGAATGCACTGATAGTCGAGAATAAATAAATGTAAAATGGATAAAATAGCAATTTGGAAATTATTTCAAAAACTTGGTTCCTATGTTGCCATTTCTTATTCAGGATAAGATCCTTTAGTTCATGTTTAATTTAAAAACAAGTATAATGAAAATTCCCTTTTTGTACTAAATCTTAGACTAAATTTCATTAAAAGAGTTATGCCGAAAAGCAATTTTTGTAATAAATTCATTAAAATTAATTTACTTTCTTTAACATTTATAATTTTAGTTCATTTTTTTAAACTTAAAAATATATTAAGATATCATTTTTTTTATTATCTAAAGTACAAAGACATTGATTTGGATTATATTAAATAATTCCCAGTATTCACAGTTAATATTTACAATCAAATAATATTTTTCAAAGAGAAAACCTTCAACAGCGAAGCGATATATCTATACACTTTATAAGTAACACCGTTGCCACACCACTAAAGTTTGATAACGTTCCTTAAAATAGCATTTGTCATTATTTAAAAATATTTGGATCATTTGGTGATTTAAAATTTTTTATTTTGTTAGCTTTGTGCTGCTCCCAATTACTTTAAATTACAATCAAAACAAATGCACTTCACGATTTTTGTTCAAAATTTTAACTCTGCGGATATTGGATCTAAAAGCTGTTTTTTCAGTTTTATTTCGCTTGGAAAATGAAAAATATCGAAAAGATCACTCAAAACATTCAAAGATTATTTAACACTGTTAGTAAATTACTTTTAATGTGTTATTAAATTCAACGTTTTTTTGTTATACATTTACAAGATCATAGGCAAACTGCATAGCTGGCGCCGCCACACCGCCACCGTCTTCTTCTTCTTCTTATTCCTTTCTGGCTTTATGCGCACTGGGCGCCAAGAGCCATTATCACAAGTTGATTGTAGGTGTCAGTATGATATGTTGTTAGGGTGGGTTCACAAGATATGGCGGGGAATTTGAAATAAGAGATGAGCGTGGGGTCTAGGATTTTTTAAATGAATATTTTTAGAGGTCGAAGCCAGCGTGTATGAAAAAATTAGCTATCAAGTTTAGCACGTCCTGATCATCCGAAAAAGCAAGAGCAGTTATATTATAAGGTGGAAATACTTGTCTTTTAATGAGTTCTGATCTTGTTTGTTCAAAAATAAGGGCGGTTTCCGGGCAAGAACTAAATATGTGGTTAATGTTTTGATTTCCATAGCCACATATGCATTCGGGGGAATCTATTAGATTATATTTTTGATATAGGAAATCATTTGTTCTAGTATGGCCAGTTCGAATTCGGTTTATTATTTTGATTTTTATTCTTGATAATTTAGATTTATGAAATCAAGGTTTGGTGATAGGGTACTTTGAATATAAATGGAAGGTCTTACCAATTTTGGTACCTAAGTCACTAAGGTATGATGTGAAGTCTTTCTGTAATAATTTGTTTATATATAAATTAATGTCTTCGTATGAGATACGATTATTTATGTTAAAGTTATTGTTTTTAGCTGCCATTTTTGCCATTTCGTCTGCTTTCTCGTTGTAATAAATACCTGAATGACTTGGAATCCAAATTATGATTATTTTGAAATTAGCTTTGTTGAGGAGGAAAAGTGATTGTTTTAGTCTTAAAAGTGATATATTATAGGTATTTTTTAGCGAGGCCAGGATCGACACACCCGCCCGTCTAGAGTCAGTGAGAATAATTGTTTTCTTTGTATTCGTAATTTTTATGAATTTGATCGCCTTTTCAATTGCAAACAATTCCGCATGGAGCACCGACGTTAGTCCATTCAGCCGAAAGGACTGCGAATAATTATCTGAGGGCGAGACAAATTCTGCACCACATTGGGATTCTGAAGGATTTTCTCTGTTTTCTGTTTTGGATGCATCTGTGAAAACGGGACTGAAGTTCGCAAATTTGTTTTAAATAAAATTTACCAGCATTTGATCCAGGTCGGTAGATTTTGTTAATTGTGCACCGAAATCGAGATCGATATTTGGTTCAAATGTTAGGATTTCTGTAGGGAAGTTAAAAATTTCGTGGTAGGGTGGGAATTGATTTTTGTTAAGGTGTCTTTATGTACTACCCATTCACGATATATAAAAGGAATCTTGTAATTTAAACATTTCTTTTGGGCTTGAATTGAGTTGTCCATGCTTCTCAGTTTGTTAAATACGGGGTTTTCATTTATAATTTTGGATTTATATAAAAACCTGTCCGTTAGCATTTTTCGCCTTAGATTAAGTGGTGTTTCCCCGGCTAGGCCAAGGACCGTGTTTCTGGGCGATGATCGCATTATTCCTAAGCTAAATTTTAGTGCCGCGTTTTGAAGCGAATCTATCGTTGAGAGGAGGTTTTTGCTTGCATCTACGTAACACGATGATCCCCAGTCTATGCAAGGTCTGATTAGACTTTTGTAAATTTTTATGGTGATGTTTGTATGGGTACCTTCCCTAATCCCTGTAATCGACTTTATGATGTTGGTTTTAGTAATAATTTTCTGCTTTAGTGCAGTTATGTGTTTTCTCCAGGTTAGTTTCTTGTCGTAGATCAATCTCAGGAACAGGGCATCAGTTGAGCATTCGATTCTAGTGTCATCTAGTTCAATAAAGTTTTCCTTTGGGTCAAACTTTCTTCTTGAGAAAATAACAAACTTTGTTTTCTCTAAGGATATTAGTAGGTTTCTTGATATTACCCAGTTGTTTAAAAGTGTGAGTGCTCTGCCAGGGTGATTTTGAGTTTGTCTATGTCTTTTGTATTATAGTAGATTACTATGTCGTCTGCATACATTAGTATCTTGCAGTAAGGTCCTATGTGGTTTAAAATTTTCCTGAGGTAGAAATTGAACATTATGGGAGCTAAAACTGACCCCTGAGGGATACCAATGTACGTGTTTCGAGTTTCAAGATAATGTTGACCTAGGTATAAGTGGAGAGTACATTTATGTATCAGATTAGCTATGAATTTGATTGTTTTATGATTAATTCCCTCTTCGATCAGGTCTTAAATGAAGATTTTCGGGTGGGCGTTGTCGTAGGCTCCTTTAATATCAATGAATATGGCTCCTATGAATTCGTTCTTTAACCAAGCCTTATGTGTTAGCCAACTTGGGTGAAACTAAGGTCAGATCAGGAACGCTAGGTGGACATGGGGTATTTGGGTTAAGGGACTTTGCCATTGTGGGAGAACCATCGTTAAGGAGGATAAATGTTGAATTATTTATTTCGTCAATTAATTCGTTTCCACCGTTTGAACGAGATATTTGACTGGCCCACAGTGAATTATGGGCGTTGAAATCACCACCTATAATTGTTTTTTCTAAGTTATAAGATTTAAACAGGGCTTTCCAAGTTAGACTTAGTACATGAATATCAGGAGATCTATAAACTGATATAAGATTGTATTTTTGGTTGCTATTTAATGTAATTTCAATACCTACAATATCTATGTTAGCGTTATAAATTTGAGGAGCTAGTAGGTTTTTGAATTGTAAGCCCTCTTTGATTATTATGGCTCCGCCACCACCCCTGAAAAGATGATCACGGTCTTTTCTTATGGTATTAAACCCGTTAAACTTTATTTCGTCTTCATCGATTAACCAGGTTTCTTGTAGTAGTATTATATGTACTTGAGCTAGAATGAATTGAATTTCCCTGTATTTGTCCCATAAGCTTCTACAGTTTCATTGTACAATAACTAACTTCCCGGGTTGTGTGTTGCTTGTGTGAAGGTTTGATACATTTTGTGTGGTTGCTAAATTGTTAATGAGGTTATGTGGAGGAGTGACTGAATTATCAATCATAAGTCAGTATCTGCTAAGTCATTGTCCTCCGAAATACTGCTAATTGATCGCTGGTTTAGTGTTAATCGCGGCTTCTTCGGCTACTTTTTTAACAATTGAGTTTATGTTGACAATTGAATCTTAGGAGGCTCTAAGTTGAATTGTTTTTTGATTTGTTTGTAGTAACAGAGATTGAGAAGGGGTTTGTGGTGGAGAGATTTGGTTCAAGTTAGTTTTTGGTACACTTTCTCTTTGATAAGATGGGAAGCTATTAGTCAGATTTGTTTGGGTAAAAGTGGGAATAGCTGCTGGCCAGTTTGTTAAGTTATATGTTGGAGCAGGTGGTGGGGTGGCTTTTTTATTTAGGATCTTATTCTTTGCGTCGTTATAGAATAGGCCTTGGAATGCCATTAGTTTTTGTATTTCTTTGTGTTGGATGAATGCGGGACAGTCTATGGAATCTGGTGAGTGATTACCTTTGCAGTTTGCACAAAGCAAACTCTCAGAGGTGCAAGTTATGTGGTCGTGATCTTCCGCGCATTTTTTACACCTGAAACTTTTCGCCCGGCAATGTTTGGCCACATGACCAAATCTTAGGCAGGTAAAGCATCTACGTACTGGGTTTACGTAAGGTTCAATAGATGATTTAACGTAAAGCAGAGATACCTTTTCGAGTTTTATGTGCCTGTATAATTTTACTTTTACCATTCTTGTAGGTGTAAGTCTGGGAGTTTGATCTTTGTTAGTTTGATGTTCCTTTTCACGCGGCGAGTTTTCGAGTTTAAAGATTCTTTTAACTTCGATCACTGGAATTTTTATCTCCGGGTTTGTTTTAAGGTCATCGAGGGTTTCCTCTTCGCTTTCGTGTGGGTCAACGTTTTTGACCAGGTACATGGGGTAAACTTTAAAATCTGGGATATAAGCTAGTAGATCAGGGTGAGAGAACGTTTCGATGAAGGAATTTGCATTTTGGAACGTTTCGAATGTGATTCGCATTTTGTAGTCTCCGAGAGCTTGAAAGTTATAAACAGGACCTTGGATGTCAAGCTTACGTAGAATTTTCCCTATAGAGCTGATGTGTAAGTTGGCTATATTACCAGAGTCTTGATTTTTCCTGCAGATTACCACTATGAATGGGCTATCGTGGAATTCGGTGTATCTATTTCTACTTTGAGCTAGGGCTGATTCTATGACTGGGGTCGGAATTGTTTGCCGTTGTTTAGATAGACGTTCTGTGCTTTCAGAACCATTACCGGGTTGATTCACGTTTAGATATCTGACCGAACTCACTGAATTCAGGCAGGGCTCATCGATGGCCTTTCGCTTTTTAACTTGAGGGTCTGACTGGTCAATGGTTTCGTCACACTCCATACTTGAGTTTTTAGACATTTTTATTTTAATCTTACTGATCAGAGGGGGATCCAAAACGGGTTTGAGCTGTAGGAAAGATTTTACTTACGTGTGGCAAATCTTTCAGTCCAACTTAGTCGCGTCAGTTTGAGGGCAGTGATTCAAACCAAATTTTAGGTGACGGTTCGATTTAATTTGTAAATAGTGGTCTAGAGCTTTGAGCCGTTCAGAACTACGATGATTTCTGGATGCAAACCATGCAAACCATGGGCCATGTGGTCACCCCACTTATGTCGGTAGTTTCGATCGATTTAGGCTTTTCAGCCGCAGTTTTCCAATAGCTTTCACTTGTATTAGGATTTGGATGTTTTATCACATATTTGTGAACAGTTTTCAGGTGGGTAACAGAACTTTACATTGAGAATTTAAATAATTAAACACTCTTTACATTATTCCGCCTCGCTCGCTTGAATGCCAAACCGGAAGTCCTGAATGCCAAACCGGAAGTCCACCGCCACCGTCAACACATTGTACATTTTCAACTGAGGCTGGAAAAAAATCCGAGTGGAAGGGGGTACCAAATACCCGGCCAAAGATACCCTTGCCAAAGATATTACCCTTGCCAAAGATATTATAAACGTAGTTGCTGTGCGGGCTTAGTTACCCGCGATAAATATAGACGGCGCGTCCAGCGAAAATTGTTAGTTCCCCTCTACCCACCGCAACCGGTAGATAGCTCAATTATTTTCAGTATGCCCCTCAATGCGCACTTATGGTAACTTAGCTCGGACATGAACCGTTTAAATTGAGAGTAAATTCCTAATTAAAAATTTTTTTTACATTTATTACTTTGCAAAATATGGTTATCCTTATTAAATCATGATTATTTTTTATTTCGGTTTCATATATTTTCTTCTAATTTTAAAATTATTTCTTCTAATGTATATTCTTTTATAAGTTATAATTTTTTTACTCTATAATATTATATTTTCATTCAAACTGATAAAACTTTTAGTGCAATATCTATTAATAGTTCTTTGATATTATTTAGTATTTATTTTTATTTTTGTGATCTGCAATTTCTATGAAGTTTTTATACAATTCGTCTAATCAAGTTCTTGCATGTGTTTTCAAATTTTTTAATTATTATATATTCTAACATTTTTATAAAAATATAATTGTAATTCCAAGTGGTAGGAAAATTGTTCTTTCGGTTTTTGATGTTAGGTGGCAGTTCTAAGCCAGATTATGTTTCGCATTGACAACAAAAATTAGACGAACAGAATTTCACTTCACTTTTTTTTTTAATAATGATTTTTCGGTTTTATCCTTCGGGACAATAACTTTATTCTTTAGGAGATTTTCTACAAATCTCGTTGATATTTTTTTTATTTTAAGAAATGTATGAAAAAATTATAATATTTTTATTTTTCTTAAATAAAATTGTTGCAATGAAAGCGTTTCGAAGAGTTTTATTTAATCTTTCGGGGCATAAAATGAATATTTTTTAGTCCGACCAAGATTTGTGTGCTTTACAAAATTTCGCTTACGCCTTATTTTTTCCATTTGTTTTTACTATAGTACAATTCAAGTTTGTATCTTTGGGTGAAGAAATCTGCTCTATAGTTTGACAAATATTCTTT
Organism: Belonocnema kinseyi; assembly: GCF_010883055.1. Lineage (NCBI taxonomy): Eukaryota > Metazoa > Arthropoda > Insecta > Hymenoptera > Cynipidae > Belonocnema > Belonocnema kinseyi. Next base: position 41,954,079 of record NC_046658.1, read on the forward strand.
ATCCAGGAGTCAATTTATCCAGGAACAAGCACTTTGAACAAAACTGACCTTGAGCGGACATTAATCTATATATTTTATATTTGACAAATATCGGGCGCTAGTTCCTTTAAAACAAATATTAATTTGTGGAAGTGCCAAATTATCAAAAAAATAAATTAATAAAACTTGAAAAAGCACCCTCTTAAATAGCTTTTTAAACTAAAGCTTTGTTGAGTTCTTTCAGGCACTTCTAATTTCTAATAGTCCTACTTTCAAATTTATCTGAAGTTATATGATTTTAATTGTTCTAAAATAATTATTCAAGAATTAAAAGATGTTCATTTCTCATCCTGTAATTTTATACAATTGTACTTTCTAGCTAAATAATTTGAAATGTTTCAATCTGAAATTATCTAACAATTTCAATTCTATAATTCTTACATATTTAAATACCTTTAAATTTCGAATTATTCAATATACTGAGGACGACAAATTTAAAATGTCTTAGCTATTAAGACTTTATATATATTTGGAATTGTTGCTATGTAGACAAAATAGCACTTATTCTTTTATGAAGAAATTATAAGCAAAAGTGTTTGAAAAAGTTTTCAAACGAGTTTTAAAAAGCAAAGAAGGTTAGTTCCTGGAGATTAGTTACTATGTTTATTTGTAAGTCCAAAGTTTTCGGCCAAAAATATTGTGTATTTTGGAAGTAACGCTCGTGTGAATTGTAACACACATAACCTCAAAATATACACGCATGTTGTTAGCAATATCAAAAATCTTTTAATAAAAAAAAAAAAAACACAAAAAAAGTGTGTGGGGACGTCCGTTAGCGTGTTTGCTATCATTTCCCAGATTTTGAAGGCAAAATATTTCTTATCCTAGGAAAAAAGCCGGGACAATCTAACACTGAAAAAATCGATACTATTTCCTAAGCGCTATGCAACTTAATCACATTTTGCTAAATTAAAACTTTTTTTAATTAACCTACAAAAAAGTGTTTGCGGGCATCCGTTACCATGTTCGCTATCATTTCCCAAATTTTTAAGATAAAATATTTATTATTCTAGAAAAAAAGCCGGGGGAACCTAAGACTGGTAAAATCGACAATTTTCTAAGTATCACATGCCCTTAAAACCAAATAAATTTGCATACTTCAATATCAAAGCAGCTGAATTAATTGAATTTAAACTTTTTACCTTTTCACGTTGTAGCAATTTCGAATCCCAGAATAAGTTCTGTAATAAGTTTTGTAAATTGTATTGGCATCTTAAAAGAGTATAATTAATTTTTAAATTTTCGGAAGTTTTCCTTTTTTACTACCTAGAGGTAAAAAAAGTCTCTTCAATTTTTTTGGATTTTAATCATTTATTTTCTGAGATATTCATATTTAATTTACCCCCGTTTATCAGTGACTGGAACTTTTACAGGGACGCCTGAAATCCATGAAAAAATAAACTTCCCGATTCGGTAAAACTCTCTCTGTCTCGAATAATAAAATTCAAAAACTAATAAAATTCCCGAACAGTTTATAATATTACCGAATTTGAAAATTTCCAAATAATAAAATTCCCTGTATATAAAATTGTTTCTTAATCAATATTATTTATTCATTAAGATTACGATCATAAAATATTTTTATCGAATACATTTCATTTAAATATTTAATGTTAAAAATTTATTGTTTAAATTTAAAATTAAAATAATTCTACAAGAAATGTATAGAAAAACTGAGCACTAATTTATCTCAAAGTTCCTTTTTAATTTTTTAAATTAACAATTCGATATTTCGGAAGATTTTTTGTCATTTAAAAAAATACCATGTATATTTTCATCTAAAATCTCTTATCCAGAAATTTGTTTTTTTTTCAATTATTGTTATTTTAATTATTTTCAAATTTTTAAATTTATCTGCTATATCATCAGAGATTGTACCTTACCGACAGTAGATCAACCCTCCAAACCATGAAGACAGAAGAATACACACAATATCGATCAAGTTAAGAATCTTCAATAACAGAAAATGCTTAACGTCTTAATAAAACTAGATGGAAAATAATATTTTTAAATTGAAATTAAAATTATTTCTTGAAAAAAAGATCCTACTCTATCTTCACTCTATTGGGAATCGAACCACAAAACTTCTGATTTCCGGTCAGGTGCTTTTCCAATTAAGCTATTAGAGGGATCAGAATTAAGAACTCTTAATTCAAGAACATAACGCTAATTTTTAGCCAGGTGTTAATGGTACAAGTAATTATTTTCAAATTTTTAAATTTATCTGCTATATCATCAAAGATTGTACCTTACCGACAGTAGATCAACCCTCCAAACCATGAAGGCAGAAGAATCTACACAATATCGATCAAGTTAAGAATCTTCAATAACAGAAAATGCTTAACGTCTTAATAAGACTAGATGGAAAATAATATTTTTAAATTAAAATTCAAATTATTTCTTGAAAAAAAGATCCTACTCCATCTTCACCCCATTGGGAATCGAACCACAAAACTTCTGATTTCCGTGTCAGATGCTATTCCAATTAAGCTATTAGAGGGATCAGAATAAGAACTCTTAATTCAAGAACATAACGCTAATTTTTAGCCAGGTGTTAATGACACAAGTAATTATTTTAAAATAAAAGTTATAAAAGTTATTTTAAATTCAAATAATAATTTTCAAAACCTTTAAGCGTTAAAAAAGTTGTTTCTTTGGTGTAAATATTTAATTATTTCAATAAAAAAATTAATAAAAAAATTTATGAAGTGCAAATTTTTTTAGCATTTGTTTATCGCGAAATTTCATTCTAGTTTCTTTTTATTATTAAAAAATTATATTTTTCGAAAAAAATTTTTTTACAATTTTTTAAAAACACTATGTCCAGAAAACGTGGCTCAAGCTTCAGATCTGAAAAAATTGAATGATACATGTCAAACTTTTCTAACCTCAAAAAACGTTTCTACTACTTTAGCGTCATATTTTACGAAGAATGAGAAAACAAGAATTCGGCTTCGTAGTACGGTGAGGGCAGCACCTCGATAGGGCAGAAAATGTAATGTCCTATATACAGTAAGGACGTTTACTATGTAGTCATAGGAAATATAATTATATAAACTCTAGCATACAGTGCAACCCTTCTTGCATTTGTATAATGCAAAAAAGTACTGTATAGGCGATTTTAATTCGGTTTCCAAATCTCCCGCGCTTTAGATCTTGCGCCAATTGGTCAAAGGCTTCGAGATTCAGAAAACGTGCGCAAAATATACGTATAACCAAATTCTGAAAAAAGGTTATGTTCCCCAGGATTCACCGCGCATTTCAAATAAATAATTAGTTACGAATTTTAAAAAATGTAACACAACATTAAAACTGTTCATAAATACATTCGGGACGTGCATTAAGTACTTTCTTAAAAATTGGAGTTGGTTTTCACTAATGTAACGGTACGTGAGTGATATTTGACGTTTGACAACTGTCAAAATCGTTTTGTACTTCCATCGTAATTAATTACATAAAGTGAATATCTGCAGGTTATACGTAATTAATTGGTGATAAAATTTGTTGTTTTGCTTATTGATAAAATACGGGAATCAACGCTTTTGACTAACTGCAACGAAAATTGTAATCCGTATGATTATAAAAATTGCAACGATAAATCTGAGATTCAAATGATGAGAGATAAGAAGCGGTGAATTATTTTTATAAGCTGGGTGTTCAGCGACCTTGAAAATTTCGTCTCCGCTACTATAGAATGTTAAAGTATACATTTTTGGTAATATTTGACTTAGAAATTATAAAAATTATTAGCTGAAATCTTCAATATTAACTCAGCTTCAGACTAGACCTTTTTATTCTAGACGTCGACAGTGCGCGCGTGCCAGGATTTTACGTCATTTTTGTATTTTTCGAACAGTGTTGTGTCGAAATATATAGAAAATATTGTAAATAAAAATAACAACGAAAAATAAATGTGTAAATAAATCAGAGTTTAAAGAAAATAAATTTTTAAGTGTATTCAGAAGAAAACCTGCGAAAGTGCGAAAAGTATGGCGAGCAAGCCCATTATTTACGTTTGTTGCCATCTGTCGTCTTCAAAAAAATGTTTTAAAATCCGGAAAAAATCACGGAAGATTATGTTCCAGGAGCTGAATTAGTGCACAAATCGGTGGAAGCGCGCAATGTTAAACAGCTTAAACGATGGATAAAATATATGAAACGATCTTTAAAAGGAAAAAAAGTTATTCAGTAGAAAGGTTAGCTGAGGTTGTGTTTGGCATTTATTAATATTTTCTTTCTTTGCTAACATTTTCTTACATATTAAAAGAAGCATTGTTATCGGGGTTTCGAACCTCCTACATTTCTTGATAAAAATAAAATCTATTTAATACTTTCACTTGAGAACGCAAAAATATTATATTTATGTATTTATAACCAGTTTATTTGAAAGAAGGAAAATTTGTTAGTACATTCCTTATACCAGGTAATCACTAACAAATGACTTTTTATTGTCTAAACTTGAAAAAGAGAAGTAGAAAATATAATATTGTGTTATTTTATATTTGTATGAATATTAAATATTTACTCAAACAAAGTTCTGAACTGCAAATCTTGTATAAAAGAAAATATTTATACCTGCCATACAAGACCTCAACTAACCTTTCCACTAAATCACATTTTTTTTTCTTTTAATGGTGGTTTTCTACATTTAGGACATCGTTTCAGCTGCTCAATACTGTGCTCTCCTACTGATTCGTGCACTAATTTTGCACCTGGAACATAATATTTCGTGAGTTTCGCCGAATTTTTAAGCATTTTTTAGAAGAAGACAGGTGCCAACAGATACAAATAATGGCCTTGGTCGCCGCAGTCTTTGCACTTTTTTCACCGTTTTTTTTAATAGACTTAAAAATGTTCTACCTTAAAAATCTCTGTTATTTACAAATTAATTTTTCGTTTTTGTTTTTATTAATAATATTTTCCACACATTTCGACACAAAACTGTACAAAAAATACGGAAATGTCGTAAAATTTCGGCAAGTGCGCACTGTCGACGTATAGAATAAAAAAGTCTATTAGAATGAGCCATGGCCATATAACGGAATTTTCAACAGTTTCACCACTCGGTTTTGGAGTATGCACCATATTACAAAACATTAATAAAGATTTCAAAATGTTTCAAAGAATTAAAAATATTTAAAAGGATTTTGAACATTTTCTAAAGGCGTGTTTATCAGATTTTGAATATTTCATAACAATTTCACAAAGATTTTTAAACTTTTAAAAGGTTTAAAGGGTTTCAAAGATTTTGAAAAGGTTACAGTTCACCAGATTTCAAATATTTTGAAACATTTGGAAGATTTGAAAATGTTTAAAAACATTTTAGAAGACTTTTTTTTACTAATTACAGATTTCAAATAGTTCAGTGATTTCAGCGAATAAAAAAAGAGTTCGCAAACAAAGATTTAAGAAACATTTCCCAAAGAATCCACGTCTCGAGAATTTTCGTGAACACATTTTAATATTGTTTTACGTTGTTTTTAATCCGTAACTAATTATTTATTTGAAATGCGCGGTAAATCCTGGGGAATATATCCTTTTTTCAGAATTTGGTTATACATATATTTTGCGCACGTCTTCTGAAACTCGAAGCCTTTGACTAATCAGCGCAAGATCTCGAGCGCGGGAGATTTGGAAACCGAATTAAAATCGCCTATATAGTACTTTTTTTCATTACACAAATGCGCGACGGGTTGCATTGTATGCTAGAGGTTATATAATTATATTCCCTATGACTACATAGTAAATGTCCTTACTGTATATAGTTCTCCCACTCTGACACCGTGTACCGCATCTACGTTTATAATATCTTTGCCCTTACCCAAAGATATTATTGCCCTAGAACGAGGGATGTGCAGTTATGCTTAACTGGAGGTTTTTAACGTAAAATACCTAAGCTAAGTATTTTACATAGAAAACAGGTAAAATACCTAATAAATTACGTGCCAATATGGCGGACCTATAGAACTGTGCAAACCCATCACTTTTGTGATTTTCTGGTACGGGCATTCGTAGGATTTCTTTTTCTAATGCAAATATTTTCAATTGAAAATAATAATGTTAAATAAACTGAATTATAGAAAACACAAAAAAACTTCGAACTTCCTTAAATTCCAAGGAATGAGATAATTTTAAACGTATCTAAGTAAATAGAAATAATTAAAATCATTCAAATGGAGCGCATTGTTTTATTTTTGCAACATAATATTAAAGAATGTTGCATGTAAGCGTTTTCTGGGACACAGTTATGTAAATAATTTTGAAATATTGTTACATTTGTTCATTTAAATATTTGTAATTGATATATGTTTTAATATATTTTTTACGAATACCGGTGAATTATTCTAACTTAAAAAGCCTTCGTAATTTGTGAAAATTTTTCACATTTATATTTATGTTTTTTTTTTATTATTATTATGAAATATAGATCAATTTATTATTTAATAGCTGAAAAGCTGGTCACATATTTTTATATTTAATTTTGGAAAAAAATTGTACCTAATAAAATATACACTGACAAACCAACTTTATTATAATACGCTCATGTATCTGATTTTGTTCATTTATTTCAAGGTATGTTTGCAATAGTAAACAAAGTTTTAGAGGTTGTATTTGTGGAGGGGAACGGGAATCGCAGAACGCAAAGTTTCATATACGCGGAATTTACATCGCGTAAAAAACTAGGTATGTAAAATGCCTAATAATTTAACGTAAAAAACTACGTAAATTACTTACGGTATTTTACTTACCCATCCCTCCCTCGAACCAATGTTGTCCGCGTCGGCTGCACCTCTATCTGTAGCAAATGGAACTACGGTAGTTGAATTCTTTTGGGACTAGACGAATCCAACCACGAAGGAATAATAAGGACACCTAACTCCGTTCCCACACTTGACAATAGAAAAATTACCGTAAGTGATACGCACTTTACAGGAAGATCTTAGATTTGAGTGCGCAGGTGCGCAGTTGTCCTCTTCCTATACATGGAAAAGTGTGCGAGTGAGGAAGTTTGTCAAATTGACGTAAGTTGAGAGGTTCTGTTTGTTTGTTTTGATGCGAGTGTCAGAAATGTGTTCTAAGCCATGAGGTAACCCCACTTTCTTGAAGGTAACATGTCTCTGTGCAGGCTCCTTCTGAAATACGTGAAATTGAACTCTGCACAATCATTCTCTTTCTCCTGGCTGATATCTGTAAAATTAGTAAAGAAATAGCTTTCACAATTATGTTTTCAAATAATTGTGTGTATGTGAGTATTCTCAGCCGAAATAGTCTGGCCGGTTTGAGACTATTTGTAGGTTCGATTTGATTGATTCAGTTTCGGAGATAGTCAGAGAGATTTGGGTCCTTTTAAGAGTGATGCGACGAATATATACTTATATACTGATATACAATTTTCGAGTTGAATTAAAGAATGTTGTCTTTTTGGCGTATCTTATTCAGGTTTACGATAAAGGTTGTATTAATTCCAATTTTAAACATTAAAAAAAAGTTAGATATCTGAAATCATCGTAACCCGTAGATTCCGAATTATTATGTTTTAGACTGTTAACTATGAAATTAAAAAAAAACTTTCTAAATTTTAATCCGAAAGCTTAACAAAGGACCCTCTGCTTGTTATTTATGATCGTATTTTTTATTTCAATTTCGGAAAGGAAATTTTAAAACCTTTAAAACATTTAAACCAGCGACCTGGACCTTTAAAGTTTAAATATATCTACCAGAGTGCCTGCGAAGAATTTCTCCGAGCTTCTCAGAGCCTTGAGAATCGTTAGCCTATTTATCATATTAAAAATTTAAAAGGTACTTACCTATATGTTTCCTTCTCAAAATCTGTTCACCCATTTTTCAAACAAATACCGAAAATACTGTTTATATATTTATTTTGTGTATCTTTCGTATGATGATCAACAAAAGAACACAAGCTCTAACTTACGTCAATTTGACAAACTTTCTCACTCGCACACTTTTCCATGTATAGGAAGAGGACAACTGTGCACTCAAATCTAAGATCTTCCTGTAATGTGCGTATCACTTACGGTAATGTTTCTATTGCCAGTTTCAGATGGCTTCCCACTGGCAGTTGGGTCTCCTTATTATTCCTTCGTGAATCCAACTCTTGTCCCGCCCCCGCGGAAGCAATCGAAGCAATGTTGTCCCAATACTGGTACGTCGGGCATTCGCTAGCCGAATCAAGCTGGTTCCAAGAGAATGAACTACCGCAGTTCCATTATCAAACGGATAAAGGTCCAGCCGAAGCGGACAACATTGGTTCTAGGGTATTTGGTACCCCTCTCCACCCGGATTTTCTTTTCATGTATAGTTTATACAGTGCAGGGACCCTGTAGGAAGGGACGCGCCAGTTAGGTATTTTCATTTCAACCATCAGCTAACTTCATTTTGTTAAAAGCTGAGGGGAAAACAATTGATCAAATACATGGCCTAAAACTTTATTTCTGTAATATTTTTGTAATTAATAATCATTATTATTATTTTATTATTTCAATAAATAGTAATTAAAAAATAAAAACTATTTTTCGAATACACCTATATAGAAGAAAATAGCTTTTACGAAGATATTAGCAAAATAGGTCAAAAATGAATTGAATCCCATGCATTTGGTCCCTTGTTTTCCCCTCAGCAATCAACGAAGTGAAGTTAGCTGTTGATTGAAGTGAAAATTCAGTGGTGTCAGAACACGGATATCTCTGGCTTGCGCAGTACGCTGGGACGGTACCTATTTCAGTAGCCAATGGGAAATTGGCAGAAACTTTTAAATGCGGATATTAGCACTTTATTATTTTTCAGCAGATCTCGAATTCAAATTAATTTTTCGCGGCTGAAAAATTTGGGGTATTACTCAGAGTTTAAATGATAATATATAATTTTTATAAACTAACATTTAAAATGATAAATTTATTAAAGATTGCGTCTGCAGCCACAATAAAATATGTGTTGTGCTGTCTGCTAAAACAAAAAACAATCATTTTATTTTCCTTATTGTAAATCTGTTGAAAAATAATAGTGCAAATTTGCGCATTTAAAAGTTCCCGCCAACTTCCCATTGGCTACTGAAATAGGTGTCGAACCCAGCGTACTGCGCATGCCAAAGATATCTGCGTTCTGATACCACTGTGAAAATACCTGCGGATTGGTCGAGCGAGAAGAGAGAGACACCTCTTTTCCAAATCAAGATACTATACCAAAATTTACTACAGCTTCGCAGTGATCCCAGATCGGAAACGAGATGTGGTCCAATGCTAGGATAGGGCTATGTCCATGTGAATATAGTAGGAGACGATGTAAATGACTGAGTTGCGCGCGCAATCCATTTCTCCTCTTCTGAATTTGAAAACTCGAAGGTGCACGATTGCCGGTCGGAGCACTTCGGCGGTTCTATATATATCTCTATCTGCTTTGAAATAAAATGAAGAGATTGGGAATCTAATATTTCCAGATTTCGATGCTGGCGATTCTCATGATTTGAATGCTTCGGGCGCCTCTTTATATGCGTATATTTTGAGGTTATGTTATTTCAAGTATAACATATAAATTATTTAAATATTAATACTATTATGTATATGTAAATATATACATATACTAATAATGATAATATTATGATTATGTTATATTATCATAGTCTTATTTATATCTTCATCCGCATTTGAAAGAAATTAAAGAAATTGGCGATTTTTGAATTCATCTCGTTTGCATAAAAACTCAATTATTTGTTTTAAAAATTAATTGTTTTGTTAAAAATGTAACTATTTTGTAAAAAAGTCCCCTTTTCTATCAAAAGTGCAACTACTTTGTTAAAATTTTTATTTTTTTTATTTGAAGGTTCATCTCTCTTGTTGAAAATACATTTTTGAGACTGACAATTAATCTATACCATTTTTGGTTAAAAAATCATGTATTTTGTTAAAAATTCGTCTTTCATTGTAGAAATTAATTTTTTTATGGAAAATTTATACTTTTTAATTAAAAATTACAATTTTCGGTTGAATTATCAACAGTAATTTCGATGAGAGTTCATGTATTTTGTTGGAAATTAACCTTGTTTGGTAGAAATTTAATCTTTTTGGTTGAAAATGTATCATTTTTGATCAAAAATTAGATTCTTTGGTTGAAATATCAACTTTAAATCTTTTTGGGTTTAAAAGTCGATTATTTCATTAAGATTGTAAAAAAATACGTTTTTTTAAAAAGGTTTTTTAATTATAGTTGAAAATTTAACTATTTGATTGAAAGTTTAAATCTTTGATTGAAAACTCATATTTTTCGCTTAAAAAATTCAACTTTTTGTAGATAATTCGTATTTTTCACTTTAAAATTAAATAATTTCGTTAAAAATTCATGTGTTTTGTTTAAAATTTGTCTTTTTTTGTAGATGCCTAATCTTCTTGGTCGGAAATTCATCTGATTGGTTAAAAATTAAACAACTTTGTTTTAAATTAATTTTTTCTGTTAAAAATTATTTATCTTTATCTGAAAAAGTAACGATTATAGGATTGATTAAAAATTAATCGCATATATTGGTTAAGTTTGAAAATCATTTTCTTTTTGCAGAACATTAATCTTCTTGGTAAAAAATTCACCTTTTCACTTGAAAATTTAACAATTTTGTTGAAATGGTTTTTTATTTTGAAAAATTAATTTTAAGTGAGATTAATGTTCTATAAAAAAAAAAACAATTTTCCAATTTAACCAATATATACGATTAATTTTTAATCAATCATATAATAGTTACATTTTCAGATAAAGATAAAAAATTTGTAACAAAAAAAATTAATTTTAAACAAAGTTGTTAAATTGTCAACCAATTAGATAAATTATCGACCAAGAAAATTAATGATGTACAAAAAAGACAAATTTTAAACAAAATACATGAATTTTCAACGAAATTATTTAATTTTAAAGTCAAAAAGACGAATTATTTACAAAAGTTTGAATCTTTTAAGCGAAAAATATGAGTTTTCAATCAAAGAGTTGAACTTCCAACCAGATAGTTAAATTTTCAACCATAATTAAAAAACCTTGTAAAAAAACGTATTTTTTTACAAAGCAGTCCAACTCTTCGTGAATTAATCGACTTTCAAACCCAAGTATTTCCACCCAAAAATTATGATTTTAATTTTTAACAAAAGTTGCATTTACAACAAAACGAAAAACAATTTAATTTCTACAAAGAAACAACAAAAAAAAAATTTTCAACAAAATAATTAATTTTTTAATCAAATAATTGAGTTTTTATCCAAATGAGATGAGTTCCAAAATCGCTAATTTCTTTAATTTCTTTCAAATGCGGATCAAGATATAAATAAAACTATTATAATATTATCATTATTAATTAATATACGTATATATATATATATATAAATATTTATATAATTTATATTTTATATATGAAATAACGCGCGCGCAACTCAGTCATTTACAGCGTCTCCTACTATATTCACACGAACATAGTCCTGTCATAGTTTTGGACCACATCTCGTTTCAGATCTGGGATCACTGTTCGGTATGCGAATAGTGCTTGTTGACATCTTGAAGTGGTCAGGGACCACGAAGGAATAATAAGGAGACCCAACTGCCAGTGGGAAGCCATCTGAAACTGACAATAGAAACATTACCGTAAGTGATACGCACATTACAGGAAGATCTTAGATTTGAGTGCGCAGTTGACCTCTTCCTATACATGGAAAAGTGTGCGAGTGAGAATGTTTGTCAAATTGACGTAAATTAGAGGTTGTGTTCTTTTGTTGATCATCATACGAAAGATACACAAAATAAATATATAAACAGTATTTTCGGTACTTGTTTGAAAAATGTGTGAACAGATTTTGAGAAGGAAATGGATAGGTAAGTACATTTTAAATTTGTAATATGATAAACAGGCTAAAGATTCTCAAGGCTCTGAGAAGCTCTGAGAAATTCTCAGCAGGCACTCAGGTAGATATATTTAAATTTTAAAGGTCCAGGTCACTCGTTTAAATGTTTTAAAGGCTTTAAAATGCCCATTCCGAAATTGAAATAAAAATACGATCATAAATAACAAGCAGAGGGTCCTTTGTTAAGCTTTCGGATTAAAATTTAGAAAGATTTTTCTTAATTTCATAGTTAACAGTCTAAAACATAATAATTTGGAATCTACGGGTTTCGATGATTTCAGATATCTTACTTTTTTTAATGTTTAAAATTGGAATTAATACAACCTTCATCGTAAATGGAATAAGATACGCCAAAAAGACAACATTTTTGAATTCAATTCGAAAATTGTATATTAGTATATAAGTATATTATCGTCGCATCACTCTTAAAATGACCCAAATCTCTCTGACTATCTCCGAGACTAAATCAATCAAATCGAACCTACAAATAGTCTCAAACCGGCCAGACTTTCGCCTGAGAATACTCACATACGCACAATTGTTTGGAAACATAATTGTGAAAGCTATTTCTTTACTAATTTTACAGATATCAGCCAGGAGAAAGAGAATGATTGTGCAGAGTTAAATTTCACGTATTTCAGAAGGAGCCTACACAGAGACATGTTACCTTCAAGAAAGTGGGGTTACAATGCAGAAGGTACAGAATATTGTGCTTTACAAAAAATGGAGGATGATTTAAGCGTCAGAAAAATAGTTGCTGTTTTACCTAATATGCACGTTAAAATCTATTTGGATAATCAAATTATTCCGCTTACGGAATTTATAGTGCTCGTCAGTATGGAGCAGTTTACTGTACTTATAAAAAGTACACCTTATGGCTTAGAACACATTTCTGACACTTGCATCAAAACAAACAAACAGAACCTCTCAACTTATGTCAATTTGACAAACTTTCTCACTTGCACACTTTTACATGTATAGGAAGAGGACAACTGCGCACTCAAATCTAAGATCTTCCTGTAATGTGCGTATCACTTACGGTAATGTTTCTATTGCAAAGTGGGGGAACGGAGTTAGGTCTCCCTATTATTCCTTCGTGGTATTTTCACTTCAATCACCAGCTAATTTCACTTCGTAGATATCTAAGGGGGAAAACAAGGGACCGAATGCATAAGATTCAGTTCATTTTTGCCCTTTTTTTGCTAATATCTTCGCAAAAGCTAATTTTTTCTATATAAGTGTATTAGAAAAATAGTTTTTATTTTTGAATTAATATTTAATGAATGTTCCACGTATTCGGTCCATTGGTTTCCCCTCAGCTTTCACCGAAGTGCATTTAGCTAATGGTTGAAGTGAAAATACCTAGGTTCACAATTTACTGAACTCAACAGTCATGCAACAAACCAACGGATTTCAGCCTATCCATTATAGCAAACTTGCAACAATGTGTTTTTGTAATTTAACATTGAACTGCCTCTATTATTGGTCTGAGCAGATTAATGTACTTGCAAATATTATGTGTGATGTCTTTTTGAATAGTTTGTAACATTATTACATTTAACAATAATTTTGTTAAAAATAAAAATAGAAAAGTATATGATTTTTATTTTATTTATTAGGAATGTTGGAAAAGTAATATCAAAAAAAGGATATATTCTTATTGAATATTGAAATAAAAAAACAAAAGATATTGTTTGTACCATTTATTTATCTATGCGATCTTGAAATGAAATATAAAAGAATTGAAATTCTGCAGGTGTCAAAGTCAATAATAAATGGTAAACTCGTCAAACAGTTGTGTAACAAGGAAAGTTAATAGATTCAAAAATCAAAATATTCCCATTTTTTAAACTACACAACTGTTTCACTATTTTTTTCGAAGTCTATTCGCGGTATTAAACTTTGCTATGAATATTTCAAATCGAAGTGAAGAATACAATACCACTAAAAAAACTGCATTCGAAACAAAGTAATTTAGCTGGAGTCTAACGAAAATAATTTAAACCAATTCATGAATTATCCACACGCAAAAGATTACAAATGGTAAAAGGAAGTTACATCAGAAAGGAGAGCAAACATTAGCATGCTAGTCAAACGTGCAGAAGTCATCTGCGGCTTGAATTTGTTGAAGCAACTCCTTTCAAAGTGGAAAAATCAATTGCATAGTTCAGCAATAAATAGGTAAATATATTCGTAGTTACTGAAAGACTGAAGACAATTTGCTTCGGTCCAAAGTTGCTCACATCTTTTAAACATGTGACGAATTCACACAACACAACTTACTGGAACTTCTTATTCTTGCCTCCTCAGTTTTCTGAAACGAGATTTCACTAACTGAATTTGAAGTCCTTAAGTCTCTTTCATGATTATTTACAAGGAAAATGCCACAAATTTTTAAGAATTAAAAATTCAGTGATTGGAGTTTATCCACACTGGGAAATTTCTTCGACTGTTATTATCATTAATGATAGAATGAGTTTTATTCTGCTCATACGGTCCAATACAAATACAAATGAATTCAGATGTCAATGAATCTTTATTCGTCAATTTTAAAAGATATACCAACGTACGTTTCGACCTAGTTGCAGATCTTCTTCAAGGTAATACATCACCTAATTAAATTTTTTTAACAATATGTAATACATTGGAAAGAATTAACAAATTCTATTTAAAAAATTGTATTGTGTATAAATTTACCTGTCAATTTTGATATTAAAATCCAAAAACAAGACATTTCAACTGTACTTTAGTGATTAGTCCTTACAAAGGAGCATAATTTTGGAGCGAGCCAAATTCTATCAATTTCGCTAATTGTTAGAAGTTAAAATTTTTGTTATATACATGATTTGAAAAGTGTGCTTTTTTTAAGAAACACACACAAAAACTTTGAATTTGAAGCCTCGAAAATAAAACAGGCTCCAAATTATATCAAATTTACTACATTTAAAAAAATTTCATATAATTTGGAGCCTGTTTTATTTTTGAGGCTTCAAATTCAAAGTTTTTGTGTGTGTTTCTTAAAAAAAGGACACTTCAAATCATGTATATACCAAAAATTTTAACTTCTAATAATTAGCGAAATTTATAGAATTTGGTTCACTCCAAAATTATGCTCCTTTGTAAAGACGAATCACTAAAGTACAATTGAAATATCTTATTTTTTTACTTTAATATCAAAATTGACAGGTAAATTTATACACAATACAATGTTTTAAACAGAATTTGTTAATTCTTTCCAATGTATTAGATATTGTTAAAATTTTTTTAATTAGGTGATGTATTACCTTGAAGAAGACGTACGTTGAACCAACGTCGAAACGTACGTTGGTATATCTTTTGAAATTGACGAATAAAGATTCATTGACATCTGAATCCATTTGTATTTGTATTGGACCGTATGACCAGAATAAAACGCATTCTCTCATTAATTTTTAAGGATATTTAAAAATTAATTTCATGTTCCATCGTGACTTTCTTTTTCTAAAACGCTGAAAGATCAAATCGAATATAAATCCAATTTACCACTGGTAGTTAACCTGGTGTTGATTTATTGAACGTAAATTTCCTGAACATCCTACTTTTCGAAAAAGGGATAGAATTTAAAATCAATACTGCAAGGAATACTTACTTCGTTAAACTAGGCTCTTGTAAGTTCATTGGAGCTTTATGACGCCTAGGTCTAGTAGAGGCATACCTGCTGCTAGCATTGCTACTTTCAGAATCACTTGATGGATCTGGCTGTGCTGCTCCCGAGTTCCTGCTGTAAAAAAAGGATTTATTACCAAATCAAGGTGGCCACTCACGACTCAGAAAAAATTCGCAGTAGTTTCCCGGATTTTCAAGTAACACAGTCCGGTGACATTTGAGGTTTTTCCAGTTTCAGAAATTACCGGGGATGAATATGGTTGATTTTTTAACCCTGAGAATAAATAAGGCCATAGAAATTGTCTAACGCATCAGGTTTTGGACTAACTTTAGATTAAATGGTCTAAAAATGTCCATTTTGTCCAAATTTAAGAATTTATTGAGAAAAACGGATTTTTACCCCCTGAAAATTCATCGTTTAGTACCAGTCTTCAGTTTTAAAATCCATTTTCGACTGTCGCTGTACGATTTACTTAGTTGAGATGGGTAAGTTTGACCATTATTATTATTATCAAATTATTGCAATGAAACATCCAGTGAAGGCCAGATCAGATTATGATAATCTAATCAGTAAAGACAAGATCAAATGATGATGATTAAGCCAGTAAAGACAAGACCAAATTATGAGAATGGTCCAATAATGGTCAAACCTGCATATCTCAGATAAACAAATTTTACTGTGACAAAAGAAAATGGACTTTAAAGCTAAAGACTCATACTATACGATGCCGTTTTGGAAAATAAAAAAAATCCATTCGCTCACAATAAATTTATGAATTTGGGCAAAATGACCATTTTTTACCATTTAATCTAAAGTTACTATAAAAACTGACATGTTAGACAATTTCCGCGGCCGCGACCCTCGCAGGACTGTGTACTTTTCCTGGTGAACAATTAATAATTTAAAGTATTTAAAAAGGTATCTCCAAATTAAGGAATCTTAATTCGAAACAATTCTAAATTTTAAGCGTTTTAACTGTAAAACTAAACAATTTCAACTTTTAAAAATCAATATCGTACAACAAATTTGAAACTTTCAAATTTGTAATAGCTTTTTTCAAAATTAAGACATACAAAACTGAATAATTTTAGACTTAGGGTAATTAAATATAACAGATTGAAAAAAATCACTGGGAATTATTTAACTATTAATACTCTCAGTTTCAAATGGTACCATATTGAGCCTGGATGGGGCGACTGAAAATGTCTCATTTATAAATTTTTATTCAAAACTTATTCAATTGTGGACGTTATAAAATTAATTATCTAACTATTAAGAATTTTAATGGTAAATTATGCAATTTTAAACGAAAAAGATTTAAATATTCTGTAAAAAATTGTTCCTTCGAATCTGAAGTAAAAAATTTTGATTTTGAAAGAATAAATTAAAAATTGTTCAGCTTCACACGCTATTAGTTTACTGCCCAACTTATAAAGCATCAAACTGAAGCTATTACATTTTTCGCGTTTTTAATTTTACTGAAAAAGAACAACGTATGGATGCAATCCCACCCAAATCCCACGTTGTTAGTAGTGTACTGAAAATTCACGTTGTTGTACTTGGGTAAAATTCAATTAAATTTTTTTCACTTAAAAAATTTGTTTTTTCAAATATTTAACTACTTAGACGTTTCGACAAAAAACATGTATTTTCATTTTTCAGACAAAAAATTCTCTCTTCTCTCCAATGGAATATAATCTTTACATTAAGACACATTTAGAGAAAACCGTGCGGTTTTGGATTAAATTGACCGAATATTTTCAGAAGAACCGCCGCCATTTTGTCAATTTTTAATAAGAAATTCTATCAGAATTAGAAATATAAATATCTTCATTAGAATAAAAAATATTACAATTTTAACAAAAAGTTTAAAATTTTTTCGATAATCCGCTTTTTTAAAGTTTTTTAAATTCAAATTCTCATATGCTACCGTTGGAAATTTTCGGTATCACCAGCGCGAGTACAATTAAAAATCACTTCTGCCTTTGAAACATGATTACTCGTTAAAAAAGGAGCGAGACATTTTTTTACAACACAGTTGAAAAGCTTATTAAGTTCCGCGTCGAATGAACTCTGTTAGAGATATTTTTGACCTTTTGAAGAGAATATACCACGTCTTTCACATAATTATACAGTCTTTGAAGTCTCATCTTTAATTTAAGCCTATCAAACTTAAAAAAATCTTTGCGGCTTCCCGACATACGATAAAAAAATTCCAAATCTTAAATGTCAAGTTTCAGTCGGTGATTACTGCTGTCGGCGCGAAAGCGGTGATTGCCGATAATTTCTCAGATTTTGTTCCGTAACTTCAAGTCGTACTGTGACTTGGAAAACTTATGAGAAAAAAAAACTGAAATTGACAGGACGCTATCTTTAAAATCTGATGTTTATTTTAAGCCAATACAAATTTAAAAATATTCAAGGGTTGCCAAGATATGATAACAAAATTCCAAGCGTATCTGCCTCGAGGTTCAGTCGGCGCAGCAATCTTGGAGATTGATTGTCCTATCTGAGGATCCCGTGAATATTTTTGAAGTTTTATTGCGTGAAATAAATTTTAGATTTTTGCTACAACATTCCTAATCTCATCACAAGCTGAATTCGTGGTATATTTCCTTTTAAATATCAAAAATATCTTTATTAGTGGAAATTCAGCGCGAAAATTTATAAGCTTTCCAACGCGTTTAAAAAAAAAATGTTCTCACTATAATAATAAATTTGGTGTAATTTCCTTTGACAAACATTATATTTGAATGGCATATGATTCTGTGACTACTCGATTTGAAATGAATTCGGCCTTCTACTTCAAAAGTTTTGTTTTAATTATTATATCGAATGCTTCAAATTTATAATTAGAATTCCTAAAATGAGAAATTTAAATACCAAATTATTAAATATACATGTCTATATCTGAAAGTATTGGATTTTGAGAATGTTCAACAGCTACCTCACTTTAAAATTTAATAATCTCTAAAATCTTTATACAATCGAAGAAAACAGCCACATTGTTAATTATAAGTAAGGTCTAAGTACGATATTTTGTCTTTCGTTTCAGAAAAAGTCATGACTTCGATTCCATTTAAATGGTCGAGATTGAATTAAAATTAGGATATTTTTCTAAAACGAAGAAAAAATCTCAAATAACTAAAGTACAGATTCAACTATTTTTTCTGTATTGAATTTTGAATTATCTTTTAAATTGTGTCGCATTTAACAATGCATATTTTTTCAATTTCATAGCTAGTACTAGATGAAATTTCAATTAAATCAAATTAAATAAGAATTAAGAAAATTGGACCTTACTGAACTTTTAAATTAGATCAAAAAAATCTTCATTTTTCAGTGAGTTATGACCCGAAGTGTTTATTACGGATTTGTAATAATTTTACTACTTTTAATTGATTAAAATATATTACAATATAGTCCTTCTATAGCACAGTACACATCTTTATGGTAGAAAGTTGGCTTCATATTTTTGGTCATAACTCAGTGAAAAATTTTCCAGTTTTCCAAACACAAAAATAAAAACCCACATACCCAGATCGCACAGATTCCTCCGAAATTTTCCTCTCCTGTGCTGGTAGCTTTTGCAAAACGACTTTAGCTGCACTGGGATCTTTATCCTGAACAACAATCTTATTTTTCGCCTTCTTCTTTGTCGGCTTAGAAACTGTTTGTTCTGCCTCACCAGCTGGTTCAGTAACATTCTTTTTTTTTCTTTTCCTCTGCCCTTTTTCTTTTTTCTCCGGAACGGGGGTTTGTGCCTGTGGAATTGGAAAGTCTGAAATCCGAGGGAGACTCAAGTTGGGCATGTCGTACATCGGTTCTCTATGAACACCGTTTATCGCTACGATATTAATAGTGCTCGTAATTTCCGGCTCGGGTGGAGGTCCAGTAACAACCGGACTGTCTATTGTCGGCAACCTCAAATCATCGATATTGAATCTCGACTTCTGGGTTTGCTGTCGAATATTCAACATAATCGTAGGATCCTCCATATCATCGAAATCATCGACTTCTTCAACTGCAGAGTGTCCTCGATGCTTGGTAACAAAACGGGCGAAGTTCATAGTTATTTCCTCGGGAGAACTTTCAATCGATTTTGGCTTCGAGTTTTCGCTCCTTCTGGGAGAATCGCTTCTAATCGTTTGGGCCTGATCTGATGATTTTATCGGTGGTTTAAGAGTGAAAGAACTTAATTCATTGTGAGATATGCTGGCTCGAGTTCCTTTGAAACGAACATTTTCAGGACTTTCGGAACCAGACGAGAGGTTGTCGCTGTTTGAAGAAGATCTGCTTTGAGAACCATTGAACATCCAGCTCGATCCTTCGAGGGGATCATCGTTCGTGAGGGTTGTGCTCAGTTTCGGTTTTTTAGAACCGTTGCATTGTTTGTAGTTCACACTACCATTTAACTCTGTCGATTTATTCAGGTTCAGCTTATCGGAAGAACTAGATTTATTGAAAAGACTTGATCTATCTAGGTTACTAGATTTCTGTTTTTTAGGCTCGGGAGTCAATTTACTGCTCATCGGTCCTGAGGGTAAATTTCTACAGACTCCCGAATCGCTATCAGAGTCTGAAAGATTAAATACCACATTTTTCTCTGGTGATTGAGTACAATCTCGAGAATTTTGGGAATTTATTGTCGAGTTAATGCCCAGCGTTTCGTCCATCATAGAATTTTCTTCGAGCTGAAATAAACAATGATTTATATTTAGCCGAGCTAAGGCCTAAAATTTGTTATTTAGTTAATAAATTAAGAAATTTACAAACCGTTCGGACATTGACTGTTTGAGAATTTTGCAGCAGACGCGATACATCGCTTAAAGCTACTCGAGGACTTTTTATTTGAAAGTGATCAATCCCATTGCTCTGTCGATCAATGCTGCGTTTTTTCACTCGATTTTCAGGCAAACTTCCAGATTTTCGTTTAGAAAATTTGCCCGAGAAACGGTCTGAGATTCTTGATCTGCTGCTTAGTCTGCTTTCATCTACGTCTGGAAAAACAATTGGTTTTATTTTTTTTTCAATGCATTCTTCTTTAATTGTGGAATCTTATTAACTATAATTTTACCATCAGTCATAACGACAACAGGAATTCGCTCAGGCAGCCTGCAGACTCTTCTATTCTCCTAAGAGTGTTTTAACACACATTTTAGATACATTTCATAGAAAACAGTTGATAAATGTATTGATAAATGTAAATAAATAACATTATAATTTCTTACGTAATTTAGTTGTCTACGAGGAACTACTTCATTTATTCTAGTGGAAGGACTTCTGGATGCAACGCTCGATGGAGAAGCAGAGCTTCTCTCAGGAGAAGAAGTTGCTTCTTCGATAGTTGCTAAGCTCAATACATTTTGAATATTTTGCATATTAACCCTGCTCAAATTAATTGTTGGTTTTGTGATCGTGTGTCCACTAACCATCGGTTTCACAACGCCCCTAGCGGGCGATTTTGTGGACAATCTCCGGGTCGACTCTCGTCCTGAAAAAAATGTTACATCAAATCAGTACAATACCTCGAAAATTTAAGAAAAATAGTGGTTTTACTACCTGAAGATTGTGTAGACGATCGAAAACTGTTTGAAGGGTTAGTAGTAAATTCCTGGCAAGATGATATCGTATTTGTTAGGTAATTGGTCATCGTGACCATCATCTTAAGCATCTCTTTCGCATTTTTTAGGATGTTAACGATTATATCCTTTTAAAAAAAATGTGAATGTTATTTAGTTGACGTATTATTCTGTACAGTGGGATCAATAAGACCCTAGTTTTTTTAATTTTGTAACTTTTTACTCACATCACGTCTTTTACAAGCGAATCCTAAATCGTGAACTTGAGCTACAAGAGATACATTTTGAGAAAAAAGAGATTGGCTCTCTTGTTTTTCTTGTGACAGAGCCCTCGCTAACGAATGATTGTTGTTTTTCAATTTTTCATACGCTGTAATGATAATGTCGTCTTTATTATCTTAGGGGTCGTTCAAGTATTGCGTAAGCATTTTGTTGGAGAGGGGAGTCCTTGTCACTGCTTACTGTTTCTTACACCACCATTAGCACCATAGAATACTTTTATGCACGACCTCCTCCCAAGTTCCCACTATTTTTTTTAAATACTAGTGCTTCAGAAACTACATAATAAATCTAGTATTAATAGGAGGCAACACAAAAAGTACCATGTGTGATTGTTTTGTTTCTTTCGTTAAGTCTGCTTTTAGCTAAAATAAAGGGGAGGGGGATCTTACGTAATTGATGACGGGGGGGGGGGGGCGGTCTAAATTTTTTACGAGTGCTTATATGGTGTGAAGGAGGGGTTTCAAATAACCTAAAAAATTCTTACGTAATACATGAACGATCCCTTATAAGATTGATATGATTGATAAATTTAGAATATGTGAACGTCCGTGAAGAGAGCCACCTGACTCCTAAAACACGGATTTTTAGTTTTTCACATCAATCAACAGTTTTTGAGTTCTTTTATAATAAAAAGTTACTCTTTTAACTACAAAATTCTAATGTTTATTAAACTGAAAGGTGAGGCCCCCTGATGATGTTCATATTTTGTACCGCCTTTTCAATCACGGAGGGTCACATAATCAATAATCATTTTACTAGAGAACTTTAATTTTAATAAATAAAAATATAACTTACAGGGAGTGCGAACTTTTGGCGGTCGGTTTCTCGGGCATTGTGTCCTTTTAATAATGACGGTCGGCCTTTTAATTTTGCGGTGTTTCGAAACGGAGGGCATTTTCCATAAATTTCCCGGCCCGTTTCTGCAATTTATTAAAAAGACAAAAAATACTTGAAAAAGTGCGCGTGTATCTCAAAGCTATTGCAAAATAATCTGTGCTGTACAATTGAAGTCAGATAAGAACAGGAATTTTAAAACGTAAGCAATTCAGGCTACAATTTTATTTTATAAAATGGTTTTTAATTAGGCGTTATCGCATTACCAACAAACAGGCGACAAGAATCTAGAAAAATATTAAAATTGCATATTCTGATCAATGTTCTAAGTAAATCAAATACATTTTGGGTTAGATTGTAGAATTGGAGCACCACCGCTGTTTTGGCTAGAAAAAAATTTTGTTCGGCGACAGAGTATTATAATCTTTAAATGAACGATAAATGAAGCGATTTGACGAGACAAAAGTTTAAAATTATTGTTACTTTTGTTACTACGATGTGTCAAATATGAGCCTGTCACGATATATCGTAATGATTATATTTAACGAGAAGTTGAAATGGGTATGGATTTGACCAAAATTTTTTTTTACTA
>NC_046658.1:41976951-41994321 GCF_010883055.1 Belonocnema kinseyi
CCAATACTTTGGAAATGGGTAGAATTTTCACCAAAATTATTTTTGTGACCTGTTAAGGGATCTTTTTGACCGTTCATATGTTTAAAAGCACTTAAACGGTGAGTTAAGTATGATCCTTCCGATATCTTAACAATAATTTTTTCCAGCCAAAAAAGAGGTTACGACCCTATTCTGCAGTTGCACCAAATTTTCAATTTTTTTTGATAATAAATAAGAGTACTTTAAGACATTTTTGGCGTAACTTCAAACACTTTGTGTCAATCTGCAAAATATATGAATTTAACCAGAAAAATGTTTAAAAGTAGAATAGACGTTCATCAAATGTGTGAAAAATATAGAGAATGAGAAAACATAAAAAACTGATTGCTTGAGAGACTTGTTTGCATTACAAAAATGTAATACGTGGTAAAAATACTATTCTCAAAGCACTTTGTCCACGTAGCAAAATGACGAAAATATTCGTTCAGAAATTCGTACATAAATTTTGGAATTTAGTTATGAAATCTCCTTTATCATAAGCCCTACATTTATTGATTATATTAACTGCAGAAAAATTCAGTGACCGTAAATACTTAAAGACAAAATCCAAAAAATGCTTTTAAAAATAAACATCAGGAGATATACAGAAGAAATTTTTTTAGCAAGCTCATCCCAAAGCAGAAAAGTTGACAATTTTCGTAAGAACTGGAAGTCATGCTGAATGAAAAATCTTAAAAAGTATTAAAAATCCCCCTCAATTTTAATATATGCAGAAGAGAACTATAAGTAACAGTTCCGGGGTAGACACAAATTACTTTCATTTTCTAAACCATAATTTTCCCAATCATGCCCACGATTGAGAAAAGAAAACAAAGAAAGTAAAATTTCGAAACCATTAAGATAGCCAAGAAAATAAAAGCTTCGCATACTCACACTTTTTTTTAAATTCCTTCAAGCCAACTGCTGCGGACGTTACAAGCTCATGCTTTTGCTCTTCGATCTCGTCGAAGAAAGCTCCTTCAACAAAAACTGAAGACACACAGGAGCAACTCACTATTTAACCTTTTTATTTATCACTAAAAATTTATAATTTCTACACTCTTAGGGATAAAAATATTCAGCAAAATGATCTTTAATCGTTAGAGATATCCAGTCTGTAAACTCTCGGTCACTCTTCGCTGAAGCTGAACTCAATTAGTTCACGAATAAAACCACCGCAAGCAAGTGGCGCTGAAAACAAATTTTAGCCCCCTCTCTTGAACGTTCTTTAACTTAACCTACAAATCTACATTTAATGCATAATATTTTTTAAGGATTTAAGAAGTTTTGCGTTTTTGAATAAATCTTAAAGACAATTTTCGAAAGTAAAATCGTCTATGACTATAAATACAACATGGGCGCTCGATTCACGTTTTATTCTTCTTAAACAAACATTTTTTCTCCACTCCCCACTGACCCGCTTGTTTTGTACGTGGCCCACGAATTCAAATCTGTGATTCTGCGTCCACGTCAGTCGATTGCGGGTTGCGGAAACATAACCAAGAAATGTGTTTGGACCGCTCATGAAATATTTTGTTATAAGCGGGTTTCTTCTATATAAAACTCGTTACCGTTTTAGTTAAAAAATTTTGTAGATACTTTTTTTCATTAACCTACATGATCCGGCTTTGGGCGCATAATTTTTACGATAATTTAATTCTACCTACATTTGTTAACATACACCTTCAACGTTGAAAAACAATCAACATGGAATTAACTCTTTGGATTTTTATTGTTACTTGTTGCGGGATTCAATTTGTTAATGGCCAAGGACAAAGAATCGCCCCCGGAGTCCCTCCTCAACATTATCAACAGGTTGGTTAAATTCTAGGTTGTCAAATTTATAAACATATGGTAATTGTTAAATGGTTTAAAAAATAAAAATTAGTATATTTTTTACTTCCCGGTACTTTAAGGAACTCCTAGTTACCTTGGCAATCAATTTTTATATTTGCGAAATTTTTATTTTAGTAGTTTTTGCGAAAGTGTTATTTTTTATGGATTCGCCAGCCGGAATCAGTAGGTTTATATTTTTCACCTTTATGGCCTTTTGTCACGTTTTGTTTCTGAAATAAATTTTATATATATATATATATATTTTTTATATTATACAATATAGTCTGTTATTAGAAGTCCCTAAAACGACGTAGCAATTGGAACATTTTAATAATTGTTTAAATTATGTTTATCAAAATTAAAAGTGAAATATTAAGTTTTTTAGGAAATTTTATTTTTCATTCGGAAAATTCAAAATCCTGGAAAATTCTGTTTACCCTTTCCTAAAATATGAAAATTCTTCCGTAAATGTAATACCAAGAGACCTGTATTTTAAATACTGAAATAAAATAGAAAAAACTTAATTATTTCATTGAATATAACTTTTGCAGTATCAGCAAATGCCAGTGCAGAATGTGCCGATGCAGCAAGGTCAGCAACAGCAGGTTCCAATGCATCAACAACAGGTACCAATGCACCAACAGCAGGTGCCCATTCAACAACAGCAGGTGCCAATTCAGCAACATGTACCAGTTCAACAACCACCCCATGGTCATGGACATGGCCACGGCCACAATCACGGACAACCTCAGCAACTTCTACATGCAGGAAATATCGCTCAGGAAAAAGAGTACGCAACAAATTTTGAATTAAAAAATATATTTTTCTAGTTTCTGAAAAATGTGGATGATTTTAATAAACTCTTTCTTTTTTAACAGGCATATTCAAGAACACATGGAAGTCCCAATGGACACGAGTAAAATGACCGATCAAGAATTACAGTTTCACTATTTTAAAATGCACGATGCTGATAATAACAACAAATTGGATGGTTGTGAACTTATCAAGTCACTAATTCATTGGCACGGTAAAATTTATTACGTTCTTTTAACTATGATTCTTCACTCGCTTTCGTATCTTATTAGTAAATCTATTTAAACATTATTTCATCAATTTGATTAATTTTATCCATTTTTCAGAACAAGGGAACAAAGATCCTAACACACCTGAGCCAGAGGAAAAAATATTCAAAGAACAAGAATTAGAGGCGCTTATCGATCCAATTCTCGCTATGGACGATACGAACAAAGATGGTTTTATCGACTACCCAGAGTTTATTCAAGCACAACAAAAAGCTTCAGCTACTGGAGGTCAACAACAGTGATCAATTTTTGCAAAAAAAAAGACTATTGATGCTTTGATTTGTAACGAACAAAACTGTTGATTTTTGATACCGTACGGAACTTAAACTTTAACGATGGGACTCACGTATATTTTGTTATCCAGAGAATGTAATTTTATTTGATCTCGGAGCTGTTTGTACTTTATTACCGAAATGTGTAAAAAAAAAAGGGTGGGAAGAAAGGAGCTATATCTGTGTTTGTATATTTTGAAGTATACATTTATTCTGCGATCCGTCTTGCGTGATAAAAGAAAATTATTACGAAACATTTTTCGGTCTGCATATGTGTAAACGTATTATAAGAAAGTCGTAACATTATAAATGCTGAGGCTTGTTAAGGGAAAACAAGTTTCATTAATATTAGGGGTTTGGGATAATAAATTGTAATTAATTATTTAAATTTTAGAAAAGGAATTGTATACATAAGATTTTAATAAATTAGGATTGAAATTATAGTCAGAAGTCAGAAATTTTAATTATATAAAGTTCTAGAATTTAAAGGCAGTTTCAATTTCCCGCTAAAATAATTGACCAATCAGCGAAAAGTTCTTTTCGTCTCGATATTTTTCATCCTAATTAACAATGTGATTGAAAAAGCATCCCTGCAATTTTAATCTTTTCAGTCCAAATTTGTACTAGATAATAAAATTACATAAAAAAATCTAGTAAATATTGCAAATTTAGAAAATAAACCGGAGGTCAAGAACTTGGAGACTCGCCGTAAGAGGGCCGCCGATTGGCGCGCCATCTCATGAAAACAAAAATGGTGGCTAGCAATATGTCCTATCCCTGCCCTGGCTTTATCTTATGGCACGCCAAAAGTTTGCGTTGTCTTGGCTGCCTTACATTATGTATTTCCCGTCGACCGATATATCCATTTTTAATGTGAAGAAGGAGAATTCTTTCGATGCGACCGCACCCATATTTCCTGCGAAATAATTCGGGTTGCGTCAAACCAAGCAGAAGGTGAACCAAAACTCCAATATTTTCTGTAAATATAACCACACTCTAAAGATTCGACATGTCATTAGCCTTATGTAATGAAATTATCCACAATCGAAGATTTGCAATAAATGCATTTGCATGACGCGTGCTATTTTTCTTCAGAAAATCGAAATCTTCTTTTACAAGGTTGACCCCAGCCTGGGGTCAACAAGCACATGTTTGTTCTGCTACTCCTGACAAACATGGTTTTAATATTTATACAAGTATACTTCACTCAGAAAACAATTTTCATTCTAAATATGCTTGGTGCAAGGTTTCACGAATATATTCGCAATTATGTCGTGGTTTTTGGTTTATAGCTCTGGGTGCAAATGAAATATAAAAGTCTAGGATTCTAATTCTGAGGTTTTTATGTGCACGATTGTTTATTAAAAATATGTAGTAGCCTCGAGAATTTCTGCTTCATTGAAGTTTGTCAGTTGCTTATATATTATCAGATAACATAAAAGCATGTAATTTATTTTTATTTTGAAAGTCACTTTTCCCAAATTTACTCACCGCTTCATTTTCACAAAATATTGATGAATATAAATACTTCTTTATTTTCCAGGGTTGAATTAAGTTTCGGTTATGAGTGACCGAAATCGCATGATGGGGTTGGAAGCCGAGATGGCTGCTCCGTTGCATTTGCAGCGATTAGAGCGAAGCGTGAATGTTCAGCCTTTCCTCACTCAAATAAACGATCTTTTCCGCAATCGTGCAAGGTATTTAAAACAAAATTTTAAGCCAACATAACCTGCAGGTTTTCCTGAACCTAATTTAGGTATCACATCGCCAAAAGAGAGCAAAAAAGGGTCAATTGAGTAATTTTCTGAAGAGAAAGGAGAAACATTAAAAATTTATTTTTACATTTAAAAAGCAGAAACAATATTTTTATGACGAGTTTTATAGTTTTTAAATCCTATTAAATGATTTTTTTATGATTTCTGCCATTGAAGAATCTAGTTTTTGAAATTGGATATACTTAGGTCATTAAAAATCTATTCAAGGCGATATAAAAAAGCCCGAGCAAACAAAAATTGAATAAATAAACCATTTTTCAATGTTTTAAATCGTCCTCATAATCAAGAATATTTCCTTTTCTAAAAATTGTTTCATTAATAATAAAATAGTTATTTTAATATTAATTAAATTAATAATTAAATTAAAACAAGTAAAAATAATTTGGAATTTCTTGAATGTAAATTAAATTTCTCTTTAAAACCCCGTTTCAATATAATGTACGCGCGCCTTCATTTTGTTGGATTTCTATTATCTAACATTAATAACATTTTCTTAAATTGTAAATATTAATATTTTTTAGGACTTGTGTTATTAAAAATTTTTTATATTTAAAAATTTATATGTACAATTGATCATTCAGAAATTGTTGACTTTAAAATCCCTTGAAAATGTCTAATATTTACAAAGTCATAATTGTTTAATTTCATACGCTTACAATTTGAAATCGTCTAAGCAGGAATCTTTTTACATTATTTTAATATTGGATGGAATGTATATTTAACCCTTTCCGGTATACATTTTTCATGAAAATTGGTACATATGGAGTTTTGGGGTCGCTGATTACGAATCTGAACTCAGATTTTGAATATTCAAAATGGTTGGTCCAATAAACGGCTAACATTTGGCATATTTTTTTATTTTTTCTGAAAATTGGTATACGGGGGTTTTTGGGATCACGAATCTGAACTCAGATTTAGAAAATTCAAAATGGTGTATCCAATATGGCGACTTAAATTTGGAATATTTTTGGATTGTTGTTTCGAATTGGCATACAGGGGTTTTTTGGAGTCGATAATCACGAATTCGAATTCAGATTTTTTAAATTCAAAATGGCGGATCCAACCTGGCGGCCAAAATTTGGAATTTTTTATTTTGAAAATTGGTGTACAGGGGTTTTTGGTATGTCTGATCACGAATATGAACTTAGATTTTCAACATTCAAAATGGCGGGACGAAATTCAAAATATTTCTAAATTGTTTGTTTGAAAGTTGGCACAGGCAGGGGGTCGCTGATCTTGAATCTGTATTCAAAATGACAAATATTTATAATATTAAGGTTTTTAAAAAAGATACACCTACTCACCTAAAACATGGATTAGTACCAATTTTCTGAATTTTCAAAATAATTTTGGATTTTCAAAGTATGATTTCAGATTCATGATCGGCGACCCCGAAAAACTCTATATACCAATTTTCAGAAAAAAATCCAAAAATATTCCAAGTTTCGGGCGCCATCTTGGATCCACCATTTCAAATTTCCAAAATCTGAGTTTATATTCGTGATTACTGACCCCAAAACCCCCTGTATACCAATTTTCAGATAAAATTCATAAATATTCCAAATTTCGGCAGCCACATTGGATCTGTCATTTTGAATTTTCAAAATCTGAGTCCAAATTCGTATTCAGCGACCCCAAAAACCCTTAAGCACCAATTTTCAAAATGATATAGTGGAAAGTTTTTCAATAATGAACTTTTTCAACAAAAAAGGCTTTTTTTCATCTTTGTTTATAAGTTTTAACAAATTATTAAAAAAATTTAGACCCTTCGCACAAAAATTTTAATTTTCTATCATTCTGCGACCATGAAATTTAACAAAAAATCTGTGTAAAATCCAATAAAAACTACTCTGAAATCGCAAAAAATGATATGAAAAAAGGTGGGAATACGGTATTCCCATCATGCCGCAAAGGGTTAAAGATAAAATATTTAACATTTTGTGTAGTTTATTAAAATTGTTTAAATTGTAGAACTTATTAAATTGAAAAATGTCATTAAGACTAATTGTAAATCTTTAAATTCTTATTTGAATCTTGGTCTAATCAAACAATAATGTTTCAAATATGTCTGACATAATGACAATCGTTATTTAAATTTAAACTAAAAAATTTTCTGTGTTGACATACAGTCGGACACATTTCATTATAGTTAAATTCAAAAATATTTAATTTATACAGATTTAACAAAAATATTTTACCTTTTAAGTTTATTTTAATTTTAAATAGTTTATTTTGAAATTAGTCAAATGTAAAGAAGTTAAATTAATTATAATAGACAATTCTGTATGTTAAAAAAATGTGCTTTCAAATACCGTATATTTAAAGAGAAAAGAGGAAGTATTTCGAGAATTGTGGAAAGAAGGGGAATCTGAAAAAGGGGAAACCCAGAGTTGCATGAAAAAGACTGCCCTGCTAATGAGTCTGTACTTTGATTTTAGCAACGAGGACAACGAATCATCAGATTCGTCCGATGGGTCTGAAACATATCTTGAAGATATTTTAACACAGAAAGAAGGTTCGTCTTTTCTAATTTGTTGAGTAATTGTTAAACAAACTTTTAAATTATAACCTCAGAAATTCATGTATTTACTAAACTTTTTACTATTTTACAGAGGAAAGAGTTAATAAGCTTCGGTTGTATAATATGAATAGTATAGGGGAAGAGCGAAGATGGTTACAAGATGTTCTACTTAGTGAAACATCCGACAGTTCGTCTTCGGAATCAGATACAGAAGGGCCAATAACTGAGGATGATTTTCAGGAAATGTTGAAATTTCACATTCTTCGGAAAAAGTATCAAGCACGCTTTTATCAAAAGCCAGAGGTATGATTAGATGAACCCAGGGTGGTCGCTGGATCGGCAAAAGCAAAAAATTACTGGATTTTTTTTTTTTTTTTAATTGGGAAATCACGAGAAATAACGGAATTTCAAAATTTCGATAACAAAATTAAATGATTTTCAAATTGAAACTGTAAAAATTGCAATCCTTCCAAATCTTAGTGCGTCAAATGGAAAGCCTTAATAGTTAAAAAAAAATATAGATTTCAGATTGAACTTTTATTAATTATTTTCAATTTTCCAACAATATCGAATTCGTGGATCATAATTTGATGACCCTAAGAAATTGAACAATTTCTAATTTAAGTATTCAAAAAACATATCTTCGATATTTCAGCTACAGTAAAATGTTTATGTAGAATTACAATTTTGAATAAAGTGTTCAAAATAATATTAATTAAAATGATATGTTTTAAAATTGTTCAAACTTAAACTATTTGAAGGAGGAAGCCTCAGGATTGGAATGATTCATTCAAAAGTTGTGAATCATTAAAATTTGTGAGTGTTCAATTTTGAACGTTACCATTTTCATTTTTTTATTTTATACATTTTTCGTTTGTAATTGAAATTGTTGAAGTATAAAAAGTATAAATCATAATTTGAACGTTGAAGGATTCCTATATAAAAAACATTTATATTTCATAATTCTGATTTAAATTTATTCAATTTTTAACGTTTTTAAGGTTTATAATTGAAATTTTTTAATTTTAAAGAGTGAAAATGGCAGCCTGAATTTATTTTTTGACCTGATATCTTGTCAATTCTTATTGTATTATGAATGCCAGATTACTTTACAAGATAGGTACATAGGTAGAATTATTATAGCTTCTGCGATTTAAATTTCCATATTATTTTATTTATATTTTTTATTAATTTATATTATTTCAATTTCGATATATTTGAAATTTTCTAAATCTGGAAGTTTAGAGTTTGAAACGTTCTGTTTATAAAATTGGTGAAATTAAAATCATTTAGTTTTAGTTACCTAATTAAAAAAAGATTTTACTTCAAAGGTCTAAAATTTAAAATTATTTAGTTCTTTGGGCTGGAATTCAGAAATATTACTTTTCACGTCTTGTATTTTTTTGTAATTTTATCTAAAACAGTACAAATTTAAAGGTGAAATTTTTAAGACTTGTTTACTGAATGATTAAAGTATCACTCCATTTAATTAAAGTTTTCTGTTTGAAATAATACATTATTGAACATTTGACGTTAAAATTGCTAATTTTAAGTTGTTTCGAATTTAGATAAGTTGTGCCTTGATTGCTTTAATTTGTAGTTTTATATTTCACTTGTTTAAATTAAAAAAATCAACTTTAAAAAGTTGAATTTTTCATTTTTAAATCTGGGAAACATTTTTGCAAACTCAGAAAAACCCGGGCATTTTTTCCTTGCATTTTAGTGACCATCATATTATCCATTTACCTAAATTAATCACGATCAGATAGAAAATTCTATAAATTTGTATGTCTTTTTCAGAACATTCAGTATCAGTATTACGGTTCTGGATTATTGTCAAGTTATGATAGATTTCCAGAGCACCAAAAACTCATAGTCGGAAATAAGAAAAAAAAAGAGAGAAGACCTGATTCCAAAGCTTTGAAGCTTAAGAAGGAAAAAGGATCGAGACAAAAGGCTTCTGATGATCGGGTAAGAAATCGATACTTTGTAAATTTTGGTTAAGTTCTTTTCCTTTTTTTGTATCAGTTCTATATTTTAGTTGTATGCTCTGTTAAATTGTTATTTTTTAAGGGTTGTAATTATCCAGAGGAAGATTGGGATCGAAGTGGGCTCAGAGATGACGAGTTGGACGAGGCTGAGTTGGAAGCTGCAATGAAATATCAACCCCGAGGTCGTGGTCGGAAAAAGCATAATAATAAAAGTCCTGAAGTGATGGCATTGCGACGAAGGAAAATTTGGATAATGATGTCCAAGAAGGAACTTGGAAAAGTACAACGAGCAAAGATTAACAACCACAAGGAAATGTTGATTAGTTGTAAGAAAGTTGCTCAACACTGTATGAAGTACTGGAGACAAAAGGCGATGCAGGTAACTTCTATATTTATATAATACTAGTATTTGTAATGTTTTAGTTAATGATAGTCATTTTGCCATTACCTGAATGACCGGATAATTAATCAAAATTCGGGTACCCCTGAGTGTTATCGACACTGAACAGTTAGCAGTTCAGGGTATCTAGTGACCTTGAAAACCTGGAAATCTCCTTAAATTTTTTTAAACCTTGAAAACCTTAAAATCTCCTTGATTTTTTCACGAAAACCTTGAATTTTAATTATTCTTTTTTTTCTTTTAAAACAGTAATTACATAGAAATGCGAAGAGTAATTTTAATATTTTAGCCTATTATGAAAGAAACATCTCGTTTAGAAAAAATATTGCTGCTGCAAATTTTTTTTCCGTCAGGATATAATTTATCTTTTGTTTATTATAGAGTAAATAAAGGTATTTCAAGGCACTTTTTGTTGAGCTGTTTAACTTAGAAATTATAAAAATTATTAGTTTACACTTTTGATGTTAATTCAGTTTTAGAATTAGAATAAGCCATGGCTATACGACGGATTTTTCGAGGGGTTGACCACTTGGGTTTTGAGTGTGCAACAGATTTCAAAAGGTTACAAAATATTTATAAAGATTAAAAAATATTTTAAATATCTTTAACATTTCATAAAGATTTCACGGATGTTAACGATTTAAAAAAGGCGCGCGCACCAGATTTCAATAAAGATTTCACAGAAATTTCACAAACATTTTAAAGATTTAAAGGATTTCAAAGATTTGAAAAAGGATACAGTACACAAGATTTCAAAGATTTCAAAAATTTGAAACGATTTCAAGAGGTTTTTAAACATTTTAGAAGATTTCAAAATATTTCAAATCTTTCAATGAATTCAAAGAATACAAAAGATTTTCTAAAGAAAGATTCAAGAAAGATTTTATAAACATTTTAAAATATTTCACAAAGATTTCAAGGATTTCAAACATGCAAAAAAGGCTTGTGTACTAGATTAAAAAGTTTTCACAAAAATTTCCCAAAGATTTCGAACATTTCATAAAGATTTGGAACATTTCACAAAGATTTCGAACATATCACCAAGATTTTAAAACTTACAAAAGAGTTTAAAGACTTTAAAACGGATATATCAAACCACATTTCTAGGATTTCAAAACATTACAAAGATTTTAAACAATTAAAATTTTTTTAAAGAGATATCAATAGTTTTCACTAAGCTTTGTAATAATTTAAATAATTCCAACAAATTCACGAAGATTTCAAAATATTTCAAAGATTTCGAACATTTCGCAAAAATTTTAAAACTTTCAAAATATTTCAAAGCATTTCAAAGATTTTAAATAACTTCAAAATTTTTTAGGAGATTTCAAAAGATTTCACAAAAGTTTCAAACATTTCAACAAGGGTGCAGTGCACCAGATTTCAAGGATTTCAAAAAATTTCAAAGATTATAAACGATTTAAAAGTGTTTGACAAGATTTCAAGCGATTACAAAAGATTCTCGAAAGATTTATCAAATATTTAAAAGAATTCTTAAGGATTTCAAAACATTTCAAGAATTTCAAAGATTTCAAAACATTGAAAAGATTTTAATAATTTCAAACGAACAGAACAGGTTTCACGAACAAAGATTAAAGATACATTTTAAAAATATTTCAGATTTTATAAAGATTTAAAAACATTCCAAAAAGTTTCCAGTGATTTTAATCGATTACAACCAATTTCATAAATATTACGCAAATATTTCAGTGATTTCAAACGAATACAAAAGACTTAGAGAAGATTTCACAATTTCTTTAAAGAATCCATAAGGATTTCAAAAGATTTTAAGCGAATTCAAAAGGTTTCAACACATTTGAGAAGATTTCAAAAGACTTCAATGATTTTAAACAAACACAATAGATTCCGCAAACAAAGATTAAAGAAAGAGTTCACAAAGATTTTAAAAATTTCAAGAATTTAAAAAATTTTAAAAAAGCTTTGAAAAATGCCAAAAGATTTCATCGAAATTTCAAGCTTTCAGTAAGGTTTGTAATACTTCACAAAGATTTCAATGATTTGAAAGACATTACAAAGATTTAAAAATGTTCCTAAAGATTTCACAAAGACGACTCATGTTCGCAAAAGATTAAGAATTTTTTTATTTATGATTTGGATTTATTTATAAATGTTTGGCCAATAAAAAATGAAATGGCTCATTTTTTACATGTATGAAAAACGTTTATTTCATTATTTGATGTAAAAAAGTATACCTAGAAAATTTTGATTTCTTAACCTGGAAAAGACGTTGAATTTTGTGTTTGGTTATGAACCGGCTACCGCGGGGCCCCGAGTATCCGTTTGGGATGCCTATCGCTAGTTTTAAGGCCTATTAATGATCAAATTACTTTTGAATTTTAGTCGCAGAAGAACATGAAAGAAACCATCTGGCGTGCGAAGCGATTGACAAGAGAGATGCAATCTTACTGGAAACGCTACGATCGTGTGGAAAGAGAAACGAGGAGAAGATTAGAGAAAGAAGCAGAGGAGCAGCGAAAAATGGACGTTGAGTTGATCGAGGTCTTCATCATAACACTCTTCAAATAATTTGCATATCTGTTGCGTTATCCAGGTTAACTTTTATATTCTTCTATAATTGTAGGCGAAGCGCCAACAAAGAAAACTGAATTTTCTCATCACTCAGACGGAGCTCTACGCTCATTTCATGTCTCGAAAATTAGGAAAAGCTTCTCCAGAGGAACAGTTGCGTATCTTGAATCAGTTGGATGAAGAAAAAAATCCCAGACTGATTGGAATCGACGATTATGATAGGTAAATATATTCAAGATCAAGATCTGAAATAGTTTGCGCAGAAAATTACGAATAATGTTCTTGTTTTTATTATTTTAGTGATAGTATGAAACAAAAAGCTAAGAGAAATGCGACAGAAGCCTTCGATAGTGAAAGAGCGAGAACAAGGCAGTTCGATGCTTCTAAAGCAAGTCAGGAATTGCGGTTGAGCGATACTCCAGAAACAATGGAACATCCTCAGCCATCTATATTCAAAGGGAATCTCAAAGGCTATCAATTGAAGGGTATGAATTGGTTAGCGAGTCTCTACGACCAGGTTTGTGTATTTTATTAGACCGGTTGGAACCTTATATTAATCTAATAATGAAAAAATTTAATTATCGTTTTCTTACAGGGTATCAGTGGAATCTTGGCAGACGAGATGGGTTTAGGAAAAACTGTACAATCGATAGCCTTCCTGTGTCACGTCGCTGAAAAATACTGTAAGTATTAAAAATAAATGATGAAGAATGTACATGGAAGAGTAATTTCGAAATTAGATTTAATTTTTTATTTTTACAGCTGTCTGGGGACCATTTCTGATCATCTCACCAGCATCGACTCTGCATAACTGGCAGCAAGAAATGGCAAGATTCGTTCCAGTTTTCAAAGTCGTGCCCTATTGGGGAAATCCGCAGGAGCGGAAGATCCTTCGTCAGTTCTGGGATACCAAAGATTTGCACACGAAAGAAGCTTCCTTCCATGTTGTGATAACTAGCTACCAACTTGTGATCACTGACTACAAGTACTTTAACAGAATCAAATGGCAGTATATGATTCTTGATGAAGCACAGGCTATCAAAAGTACAAGCAGGTTTGTTTCTTTTTTTTTCAAGTTTTATTTGATCTAATCTTTAAGATTCAAAGAATTTGAATCGTGCAACTTTTTCGACTTTCTCAAAACTTTAAAAATTGAAATTATAAATGTTAATAATTGCGACGTAATTTAACAAAAATTTTGATATTGATGTATATTATTACTGGATGTTCGAACTCAAATAACATGTGCACTACTTCGCAAAATGCTGTTATTTTAGGAGAATGCGTAAAATAACTTAATCTGTATCAAATAAAGATTATGTTCATTTGGTAGTGATGTAATTTAATTTAAGTAATAATTTCTATACTAAAAGTAAATACAAAGTATTCGAGCTTGCCGGTATTATTGTATAAGAACAATGCTGTTCAACTTTATTAACATTGTATTGTAAACTACTTTTTAAATCGCGTAATGTTTGCCCTTTAGTAAACGGTACGAAACAATAAGTTAAACAATTAAAAATAGATTGCTTTACATTTCAAAAATCAATCATTGGAACATTGGAAAGTTTTCATAACAATTTTTTTTAAAAATTCTTTCTTGATTATGAAAACTAATTTATTTAATTTTAAATTTGAGTTAACTAATAATAAAGAATGCATTAAAAAGGAATTAATTTAAAAAAATTCTAATTTCACAATTATTTAACAAGGGTTGAGCGTGGCTAGATAGTCGAACTTCGTAAGCTGAATTTAAAATTGATTCTAAAGTAACCTGACATTTTTTTGGTGATAATTTCATACCTTTTAAGGGCATTCATTTACGAGAAAATCAATTCTGAAAATTATTATACTATTCTCTTACGCGGATCACTTATTTACAGGATCGAATATTGGACACGTTTTTTTATATTTTCATTTTTCTGCAGAAGTGTGTTTGCCATATTTGCACTGTCTTTGCCACTGCTATGCCATTTACCCAACGTCGCGCCATTCCATATTTTCGTTTTTTACTACACAAGCTATTTCGGTACCCAGATTTCAGACCTGCTCATAACTCCTGCATTCTCTTATGGCTTATTTAAATGTTCTTACTAATGAAATAATAAGTAATTAATAAGTTAGTTACATTTTGAAATATCCGTTATATTTGAGAAACTCCATTTTGTAAGTTTTGATTATGCTTAATATAGTTTTTCAAGCATTTGAAATCCAGAATCCGTATTAAGCTTCCGATGACGCCCACATTTACCTTAAATCGGGACCCAACGTAACCCCCAGAACTCAACCTATCACGCGTTTGTCCACACCCATATTCCTCGGAACTTCCCATATTCCTACGGATCCTAGCTATTCAGCTACTCAGGATCTGAATTATACTACTGAACCCACACATTCCTCTGACTCAAAACTGTTCCACGGGCCCCTCTATCTGGTGTTAGAAGTAATATCCATTTGCCCGCGTGCCCGGATAATGACTAAGAATTCAAGTACCCATGAGTGTTATCGACACTGAGAAGGTAGAAGTTTAAAGTGTATCTTCGGGACTCCTAAGTTTTATCTAATTTTCTTCGTTAAAAATATGTAATATTCTGGAATTTTCTATGCAACTCTGTACTCTGTATTCATAACGACATAAATTTGTGAATATGTGTGTTTCTGATGAGGGATTTTTAAAATAAATTAAAAAATTTCATTCGGCGTTTTTGCGACTTTTTCGAAATTTTGTACATTTTCTTTGTAATGACATGCTGCTAATGTGCCTTTTTTTTAAGTCTGCTACTCGATCCGAGTTTTAGGCTACATTTTTAACAATAAAAAAAATGTTTAAATCTGAAATTTCAGTATGAGGTGGAAGCTGCTCCTCGGCTTCAGTTGTCGAAATAGACTTCTTCTGAGTGGAACTCCGATCCAGAACAGCATGGCAGAACTTTGGGCCCTGCTTCATTTCATCATGCCGACATTGTTTGATTCCCATGACGAATTCAACGAGTGGTTCTCTAAAGACATCGAAAGTCACGCTGAAAATAAAACAGGAATCGATGAAAGTGTGTTTCTGCTATTAAATTAATAAAGATACGTTTCTAATGTATATTTCTAACTATTTTTTTCTTTTTTCAAGAACACTTGT
Organism: Belonocnema kinseyi; assembly: GCF_010883055.1. Lineage (NCBI taxonomy): Eukaryota > Metazoa > Arthropoda > Insecta > Hymenoptera > Cynipidae > Belonocnema > Belonocnema kinseyi. The sequence continues at coordinate 41,992,527 of NC_046658.1, forward strand.
CGAGGTTGCACATGATTTTGAAGCCCTTTATGTTGAGGAGGATAAAGAAAGATGTGGAGAACGAGCTCTCGGACAAAATCGAAATTATGGTGTACTGTCCACTCACAACTCGACAAAAACTACTTTATTCAGGTAATTGAAACTCCATGGAATTTTGCTTTAAATTTAAATTGGTTTTGATAATGTGAATTTATTTTACAGCCCTGAAGAAAAAGATCAGAATAGAGGATCTGCTTCATTACACAGGCAGTGGTGGAGACACCATGCCAAACGACAAGAATTTTACGTCGAATCTGATGAATCTAGTCATGCAGTTCCGTAAGGTTGTTCTATTTTTTAAATTCATCTTTTCCTTTTATGACAATTTTGTAATGAAATCTTGAATTCTACAAATTCATGATTTAATCAAACTTAATTTTCTTAATTTAGGTCTGCAATCATCCGGAGCTTTTTGAACGTCGAGACGCGAGGTCTCCCTTGTTTATGAAAGCCGAATCTTACGAAATGCCAGCTCTCTTGTATCTTGAAGGTCTTCTGAACGAAGCACTACCATCTAAAAAACATCTTCTCTACAACAAGTTTTTTGTTTTTGCAACGGAGTACATTCATAGGTCTCTTTTTTGCGAAGAAAATTATCCCTCGAGTTTCTCTTTCACTAGGTTGATGAACTTATCGCCCATGGAATTGAACAAGATCTTCGTCGCCGGAATTCTCTTCAGGTATTTCATTAAACTTAAATATTACCATATATTTGTATAATAAATCAAGTAATATTATAATATCTTCACGATAATATGTCTTAATATTTTGAAATAGACTCTGTCACGTAACGCTTTTGGAGAAACAAATGAGGATAAAGCGTCACTGGGACGATTGGTGGGTCGATGAAAAAACTCCAGAGCCTTTGAATATTCTCGCGGTTTTAACGAGGAAAATCGAGGCAACTTCGCCCGTGAAAGAGAATTTAATATTCACGTCGAAAATTCTCGAAGGCGATGCTTTTTACACTCATACCACTCATTCTATTCACTCTATGCCTGAGACGGTTTCGCACAGGATATTGAGGAGTAGTAAAGCGCTGAGAGATCCGCTAAAGGTATATTTATTTTGATAACAAATTATCAATAAACTGTTCGTATCTATTTGGCAGGGTTCATAGCTTGTCTTCTATTAGGTATTTTCACTTCAATCAACAGCTAACTTAACTTCGTAGATTGTTGAGGAGGAAAACATGGGACCAAATGCATGGGATTCAGTTCATTTTTGCCCTATTCTGCTAATATCTTTGTAAAAGCTAATTTTTTCTATCTAAGTGTATTTGAAAAATAGTTTTGATTTTTTCATTACTATTTAATGAAATAATAAAATTATAATAATGATTATTAATTACAAAGACATCACAGTAATAAAGTTTTGTTCCATGCATGTGATCCTAATTTCCTCAGTTTTGAGAATGGTCCTCTATAATATACTATTTTTGAAAATTGCCCTATATTTTCGTTATTTTTAGTCAAACAATTAATAAAAAAAATCTTTCCATTTTCAATATGCCTCGAAGATTTTGTATGTTTCTTTATTTTCAAAAAACTGTAGATAAGGTTTTTAATTTAAATTTTAAATTTCATATTTTACTATGAAAATCCTACTAATTTTTTTCAAGTGTTTTTAATACCATACAGACAATATAGGGGGAATTCCTCAACTGCCCCAACTCAAAAAGTCATGTTTTTCGATTGTCTCTAAATTCTGGGAATATGTTCGCCTACCCAACAGTAGTTAATCCACAAACTTATAG
>NC_046658.1:41994421-42005450 GCF_010883055.1 Belonocnema kinseyi
CGAGGACTCCCTCTACAACCGGCTCTGTAACTCAATGAATTTCAATTTGTCCATTTTCTTATTAGACATTTTTCATAGTAAAAAAGTCAAGCTTTCTTTTGACACTATTTAAAAAAAATCGTAGATGCCTAAATTGTGAAAAAAGTTAAATAAACAATTGATTTATTGAAAAAATTGTTTAAACCATTTTTTTTGTTATAAATAATAAAATAGGATAAAAGCGTGTAAAAAGCATTTTCCAAAACCCTCATAAGAATTTTAAATCGCGTAATTAGATAGGAAGTTACAGGCGTTTGAAACTACCCCTGCAGGCATTGGGGTTGAAAATTCACCCCCCCCCCCCACTTGGGGAGGGTTGGTAATCCTGGTCTATAAGTTTGTGGATTAACTACTGTTGGGTTGGCGAACATATTCCCAGAATTTAGAGACAATCGAAAAACATGACTTTTTGAGTTGGGGCAGTTGAGGAATAATGCCCCATAGTAGCATTTTAGTTTCTTAAGTAGTTTTCGTTATTTTAAGATGAACATTTCTGTTTACATGTACATCTTCAAACTATAAGCAACTTAATGTTTGTTAATTTTACGCATCTATAGCCGTCAATTCTGCACGAATAATTGAAATTATTTTTTGATATAGTGGCGTTAAAATGCAATGAATCATGCAAAACCCATTCTCGATATTTGGACAATGTTGGAAATGTTAAAAAACACAATTGACAAAATTTGTGAGATATTAATTAGAGCTCTGACTTTGCCAATACCCGGTAACCCAGGTACTCGGGATATGGGATTATTTTCCCAAAGAATTTCATATTTATGACGAAATATTTGTATGCCAAAACTCACGATCATTACTAAGCTACCACCTACTACGGGCGTTCTAGAATTTTTGTTATTATTATTGGTTATTATTATCATTTCTATTTGACGTTCCCGGTGCTCGTCAATATTCCGTCGTGATACAATAAACAAATCAAAATTTTATAAACAAATTATTTGTTGAAAATGTGTTTTCTACAATTTTCAATAATTTAATGTTTTTAAAAGTTATATTGCAAGAAATTTGAATGGAAACAAAATTTTAATGAAAAAAATTTCTCATACGACTATTCTTCTTAATATTATAAAAAGTTTTAATAAACAAATGTATCATTTAGGCATTTATCGTCAGAAAAATTCGCTTTTTTCGATTTCAATTTTTTTAAATGAGGAAACTTATGATAACTTTAGAAAATTCATAATTTGTTGATGAATTTTCTGATTTTATCAAACAAATTTAATAAACAAATGCATTATTCGAACACTTATGACGGAAAAATTTGTTTTTTTAATGCCAGTCATTTTAATTGGGAACTTTATGATAATTTTAGCAACATACATCACTATTTGATAAATTTGATTTATTTTTTAAACAAACTTAAGAAACAAATGCGTTATTCGGGCATCTGTCGACGTAAAAATTCGTTTTTTTTTCAAAGTCAGTCCTTTACATTTCAGAAAAAAGTTATTTTTTTCATTCAGTACTTACAGTTGGCCAACACAAGAGGGTTTGAATACAAGGAATGATTGAACAATACATTCAATATTTGTTATAAATAAATTCTATAACATATGAAAAATGGGATACTCACGAGTCTCAAGAAAGTTCTTCTTTCACTGCCAACATATGACTTCAGGCTTCCATTTTATGTTTTGAGCAAGTCTTGAACTTCAAGATCTAGCAGGATTACTTCCTTCTTTCACAATGGGGAGAAAAGCAGATTCAATCATTTTGGCTCCATGAATGAGAATTTTGTGTGATGTCACTGTCATGTTGTACCAATTATAAAGATTGACGTACACTGCCGTGCAAACGTTTTAGGCCACCTATTTTTTTTTTTTTTTTTTTTTTTTTTTTTTTTTTTTTTTTGACTGAATAAATTCCCTTAATTTTAATTATACTAGAGCTAACAAAAATTCTCTTTAAAAGGTTGATTGTTTTCGAATTTCTGTAAAAAATAAGCCCAGGGTGAAGCCAATTTGTCTAGTTTTTAAGTAGATATTGCAAAAATAGTGTAACTTTAAATGTGTTCCTAAATTTCCAATAACTTCTGAAATAGTCCGGATTTTTCAATGTTTTTGGTCTAATTTTGAAACTTTTTTTTCACCGTATGACAACACCTTATGAGTATAAATCGTAAAATATTTTCGTAAAATATATGAAACTCATAATCATGAAGTTTCTATGTAATTTCCTCAAAATATGTATTTATTTAACTTTTATTCTGATTTTCCTACAGATAAAATGTTTTCAAATTTTTCAAACTTTTTTATTACAGCTTCAAGTTCTTGCAATTCATTAAGAAAATTTTTTACAATTTATACTCGAAAGCTGTTGTGATACAACGAAAAATAGTTTCAAAATGAGCTCAAGAACATTGAAAAAGCTTGAAAAAATCTTGAAAAATCTTGAAAGAGAACTTTTTTTAGCTCTGGTATAATTGTAATTAAGAGAATTTATTCAGTGATAAAAAAAAGGGGGTGGCTTAAAACTTGTGCACGGTAGTGTAAATTTGCGCTGTTTCTTGACAATTTTTTCCGAACTTGAAAGTGTCAATTGCCTCCCCTGAAGCCATGGCTTACAAAATTATGCCGAATCTACGGATCAACTCCCCGTTGACATGTGTGATTTCGGATGTCAAATCAGGATCTCTGAAAAATCTTCTGGCAGTATTTTCTGTGTTAGAAGTCCCCGAGTCATGTTTTGGAACATCTATAGTAAGCTCCATCTTATCACGGAATTCTTTTTGGACTCTCTGTTTTGCAGTTTTCATTTACACTTTCTCTTTGTTAATTTTTGCTTGCCACTTGCAGAATTCTAAACGATAGCTTATGTACAGTATCAGTTCCATCAAATAAATCCACGCGTGAAATGTAGATAGCCCTTTTCTGAAATTTCGTACCTTCTCTGGTATATCTGTAACTTTAGGTAAGTCGTTCATCTGGGATGGTGTCGCATCCCAAATGTAACATGTGATAGCAGAAGGAGTTACGGAAAGAGCCTGACATACCTTTCCATCAACCATAGTCAAAGCGAACTCATGAATGACATTTATGGTACAACGACTATTCGGTACTTTTATTTCTGTAGGTTTGAGTTTTTTTTATTTTTCCTTCCTTCAACTCTACTTCTGTCGCGGTTCGTTCCTTAGTTTTTGGTGCGTGTTCAAACATGAGCAGCCTACATAATCTGGTGGATACAGGATTATCGTTCTTCGAAATTGTCAAGGGGTGTCGACATTCAGAACAGTTCGTATTATTTTTATGGGGACAAGTTTTAATTATACGTAATGACACTATGGACATCATAAAAATGTCTAAATCTGATTTTTCTGCTCCACATTATATTCGCTCTGGTCAGATGAGCCATCACAACCATATTTATATGGACACTTCATCAGAACATTTTTCCCATCCACTATATACGGTGGATAATTTCAATTCAACCCTCAACCCAGACTCTGTAACTGTCATACTTCTTTCGGGAAGAAGACACTCTCTTGGCTTCTTTAAGACTTTTGTAAAGAGGAAAAATGTCAGCATTATGTGCTTTACTTTGTAGTCTATTAGTTGCATATTGATGTCTCGTCAATTTTGTGTCTTCAGCAAGAGAAATAGCTTCTTCTAATGTTAATGGCTCCTTTGTCCTTCAATTTTTTTATGTTCTCCATGTTCTTCATCTTCAGCTTTCGATATCATACTTCTTATCTCCTTAGTCAAGTTCCCCTTCCCAGAAGAGCACGAATTATTAAAAAAGCATTCTTAATTTCAATTTGAGGATGAGAGTCAATAAAAGAGAGTGTTTTCCTTCTTTATTCGATTTGGAACTAGTTTCAAAATCTTCTGATGATCTTCTGCCTACTTTTGTATGATCCAATGATAAGATGGAGTCAGATGATAACCATGTATTTTTCAGTTTGGAAAATTTGTCTGCATTATAGAACGCACTCTTCCATCTTTTTTCAAAAGACTGAATGAAGTGTCACAAAACTATATCTCTGGTCAAATTGACTTTCTTAATATGTATCAAGTTAGCCGTGCGAAGGTAATCCAACAGAATTCTTACGTCTTTGCTGGAACTTCCTATCAACAGATCACTTAGAATCTTATTCGGTACTCTAATAGAATCCATTTCTAAATTATATGTATACACTAAGCCGCACACATAAACAGAAATATACTGCAAACTAAATAGTTCAGAACGTGTGATTTAAAACGATGAGAAAACTCTTTTTACATAAAAAATTAGTAACGCGAACGAAGAAAGAGAATCTTTGGCAGGTGTGAATAACAATATGGTTCATAGTTAAAAAAACTCAAAATCAAATTCCTCCAGCGATGATGATTTCTTCTATTAAATCACACCTGGATACTACGTTAATATGAAAAACAATGAGCTAAACAAAAGCATGCGTTGTTTTCGTTGCCTAACTTCAGATTAATGAGACTGTTCTTTGTTTCGCTAAAGAACTAACAAATGAAGATCAGTCACCATTGAACTTTAACGCTGAAAGTCGAAAGAACTGTGCACGAGCTGTTGATTTCAATCCATCTGATTAATAGGACCTATTTAATCATAGCAAATCATATCAGTTTACGATTGTCAAAAGATGAATAGTTTCCAACAAGAATAATCATAAACATTTGGTTCAGGGAGAGGAGATAATGTGTTGGTGAAGCCGCGTACCATAATGTATGCGAATTAGCTTATTAATTCTGGATGAGAAACTTTCTTCAGACTCGTGAGTCTCTCGATTTTTCATATGTTATAGAATTTATTTATAACATTTATTAAATGTATTTTTCAATCATTCCTTGTATTCAAACCCTCTTGTATTGGCCAACTTAAAGTACTGAATGAAAAAAAGAACTTTTTTCTGAAATTAAAAGAAATGCCTTTGAAAAAAACTAGTTTTTACGCCGACAAATGCCCGAGTAATGCATTTTTTAATTAAATTTGTATAACAAAAACAAAAAATTAATCAACTAATTATGAATTTTACTGAAATTATCGTAAAGTTCCCAATTAAAAGGACTGACATTGAATATAACGAGTTTTTCCGTCGACAAATGCCCAAAATTAATGCATTTGTTTATTAAATTTGTTCGATAAAATCATAAAATTCATCAAGAAATTATGAATTTTCTGAAATTATCATGAGGTTCATGATTTAAAAAAAAATTGATTATAGATTATAGAAAACACATTTTTAACACATCATTTGTTTATAAAAAATGTCTTTGTTTATTGTATCATGATGGAATATCTTTATATAATGTAAATCTATGAAGCGTCGGCGATTACAATAATTTTCCTATTATTGACGGGCTCCGGGAACGTCAAATAGAAAAAATTGCCATTTTTTTCGTCACATTTATTTATTTATAAAAAAATTGAAAAACTAAATTAAAAATCAGACTCTGCAACTTTCTTTGAAATCTTATCAGCTTTAAAAAAACATCCAAATGTGTCACAGGTTCAGCCGGAATCGTATTTTGAATCAAAAAATGTACTTTTTTCCCACTGTGTGCCGTCGCCGCCGAACATCTTGCTTTCAAGCCACGTCGCCATTCATTCAAATTAAGTGCATCGGTGCTCCAATTTGATTTTAAGGCACTAAGTTAATCATTTCCAAAGTACACCGAATTGACGTAGGAACATAGTTTAAGATTTAAAAAGTTCATTTTGAAAATCTGAACTGAAGTTAGTGAAAAACGAACTTGGACCTGCTAATGTAATATTTGTACGATGGCAACGTGCTACGCTTGTACTAAGCGACCCGAGATACATAAAGAATTTATATTCACTCACAAACTTTGATCAGCCTTAGTGTTTATGAACATACCCTGCGTAAAACCGTAAGTTTTTATGAATTGCCTACTATTTCCCCCAGGCTAGGGGAATCATGACGTCCGGTAGATTAATTTTGATGTCAAATTTGAATTCAGCTACTCAATAAACATAAAGGTTCTCATCAGCTTGCCATCGTACAAATATTACATTAGCAGGTTTCAGAATTTTCTTGATTTTAATTTTTTCTTCTAGACTAGAGAAAAAAATCTGGCGCCTAGGGGAATGTCAGAGGTTGGATTTGGTTTCAGCGGATCAAAATACATAAAAATGCATTCATTAGCTGCAAAGTACAGACATTCCGCTATATTACAATTATCACGTTCGCAGATTCCAGAATTCCCTTGAATTTTTGCTTTTGCCCTAGACTAGCGGGAAATTTTATCGTTAAATCCCAATTCTGAGGTCGGAATCGGATTCAGCGGCTCAAAATACATAAGAATACACTAGTCTCGTACACTTTAGCTTTAGCCTAAGGCCAAAATTAAAATAATAAAATTGTGTATATTTAAACAATGCATGCGCTTAGAAATTTCGTAAAATTTCATAAAGTTTGGGCTAAATGATATACGAAATGAATTTCCTCATAAGTTTAAAAAATTCCATGGAAATTTATCTTCAAAATGAGTCCAAAAAAACGTTGCAAAATATCTTCAGTTAAATCTCATGGGGAGAACATCCTGTTTCCACATGGGTGTTTTTTAATTATTCGAACAATTTGTTTTTATTGCCATGAAAAGTGTGTTAAATAAACACAGAAACGTTAATAGATGTTTTGTAAAGTTTTTTTTTTATTATGAGTAAAAAAAAGATGAGAGGATAAAAGAGGGGAGGGTATTTGAAGGTAGCCTTCTTTCTCTTACCTCTTCTTTTTTTGTTTTGTAGTTTAACAAATTTAAATTGAGACATTTAAACGTGTGTTATCCAAAATTGATTGTATTCTTTTTTTTTTTAATTTGCAAGACTAGCGTGGTTAAATATGGAGCATTGTTTATTTACTTAATGAAATGATTTAATTGCATTTTGAAATTAAAAATTAATATTTTTTAAAATAATATCGATGATCTTGGGCTCATTTTTAGCTCATTATTAGTCTAAGGCGAAAGATGGAAAAAGAAAATTGTCTAATCGTGTTAAAATTATTTTAGTTACAGAGAGCAATTGCAATTGTTAAACCAGAGCAAGGGGAGGAACCAAAATTACCCTTGTTACCTGAACATCCTCACACGCCTCGAGCTCCAATTCGAAGATATTGTCAACAGACTTCTGTTCCGTTTTTCGTCTGTGACACTAATCCTAAGGTTGGACATCTATTTAGTTAATCCCCGATTATGATTATTAATGTTGGTATTTTTAGTGTGAAATGAATTGATTTTAATTATTATTTTAGATTCAAATTAGTCCAAGAAAGCTATATGTGAGTAGCAGTGCTGCTTCTTGTGCTTGGAAAAGACACGAAGAATGTGGTGGACTCTTTGGACAATTTGTGTTGTGGTTGGGATGTGAACGAGCTTTGAATTTAACACCTTTGCAAGGAAGAATCGGTCCTAGGATCGAGTCCACCTCTTCCACGTTCTCTTATCATAAACCAGGTGGTCTTGTGGCTTGCGCACCAATCAACGGATGGTCGAACATCATTGTTCCAGGTATTTCTTTTTTTTATCTGAAAATTATTACTTTAAGAATTAGAAATGCAGATTATTTAATATGGACGATAATCGAGAAATTTCTTATTCTTTCTAGACAAGCAAACCTTGGTAACGGACGCTGGGAAACTTTCTGTGCTGGATAGTCTATTGAAACGTCTTAAGGAACAAGGTCATCGAGTTCTCATTTACTCCCAAATGACGAAAATGATCGACTTACTAGAGGTAAATCTGGAAAGCATTACTTTTTCAAAGAACTTCTATAAATTAGCTTCTATAAATTTCTAATCAAACCTAATTTGCTTATTTTTTAGGAATACATGTATCATAGAAAGCACACTTTCATGCGACTTGATGGTTCTTCGAAGATTTCTGATCGTCGGGACATGGTTGCAGACTTCCAGAAGAGGTGTTTAAACCCTTTAATACCTAGCTAAATCTCAATTTAAAATTTAAATGTAAATTAACCACTAAAGGTTGCCTTTAAATTCGGGCCTTTTTCATTCGTTATGAATTTTCCTGTATATGTGAACGCTTTTTATTTATTCTAATTATATTTCTCGTATTTTCACTTGCCTGAAATTCAAACTCAATTGCTATAAGCTTTGGAAAGGATTTCTTCTTCGAAATCCTCCAAGTGCGCATTGGGACCCCGAATCCATTTACATACAAATACGCATGGTAGTTGCTCACACGTTAAATCTACACGATTCATGTTTCAGAGCGGACATATTTGTCTTTCTGCTGAGTACCAGAGCTGGAGGCCTGGGAATTAACCTTACGGCCGCAGACACGGTTCGTATTTTTACTCTTCTGCTTTAAAATTAAATCATCTGTAAAATATTATTATCCTTCTGTTTAACTGATAGAAAGAAGCAACGTTTGTTTCATGACATAGTTCTAAAATTTCTGAAGCTACGTGACAATAAAAAAGATTCATCGCGTGATAAATTACGGAACAGAAAGATCAGAGATGTATATGTGTTGCATACGTTTCCTGGAAATGAAAAAATGCCATAAACCATAAGTTTGTCCCCCAATATACAATCTAGCATCGATCCAACAAATCTGATTTATTCAGAGACACGACGTGCCTGGCCAAGAGTCCACCCCAACAAGGCCGATATTATTCCACGCTTCATGAAATATGATGCGTTCCAATCTTCTTCTGATAGACACTCGTTTCGAATCAAAATGTGTCACGAATACACAATGGGTTTTACGTAGTTTACTGGTCTTTTCAGATTGAAGCTGAAATATTTCTGCTCACGTATAATCACATTCTAAAAGAACTGATATATTTTTCTAAAGTATTTGGAAGAATACTTGCAAATTTGACAAAAGAACATTAAGTTTATTGTAGATTAAAAAATTTTAATCCATTCTTCTATGAGTTTATCTCAAATATTAATTGTGTTATAGATAGTCAAATCTGGATAGCCATTCGACCGAAAAATAACTGGGAATTTCTTGAGATCAGGATAAACCGGGATATAAATATAAATTGTTCACTTTAAAACCCTAGCTATAAATTAATTTTACTAAATTATCATGGCTTATATTTTTTTCAGCGTGACACTTTTTAACTTTTGGACGTTTTTTAACTAAGTAACTTTTAGTCTCTTTTCAAAAAATAGTGTAAATTGCAAGCATTAAAAATGCAATACTTTGAGATTAAAATATATTAAATGTTGTTTGGTTTACCAAAAAACTGGTAGGTAATTCATAGGGTGTCCGTTATTTTAGCGTTGTCGGCACCCCTCCCCCACCAAAAAACTCTCAATCTAAATAAAAAAATGCGTGCAAAATGAGAAATAGATCGGTTCATATTAAAATGTGCGTGTTTGAGCTCTCTAAAGTACATATTTTTCGTTTTTTCTACTGGGAGGCTTGTACATTCGCATGTAACTTTTTGCCAAACAGATGTTCGTGAATTTTGAGTTGTGCAGATTGTTGCGTGAGATTTGTGAGTTCGTGTTGGGCCTAGGTATGTTTATAAAATTCTGTATATCGCCCAAATATTAATCAGACGTTGGGACAGGTGCGACAACCATGTGATGAGTGTAACAGCTGATCAAGTCAGGCCTAAGATTAATATTTTTTCACCCATACTGAAAAATAACAGTTTAAACTACGCGGAAATTTTGTTTCGGAAAATGTTGATAAATATTAAAGGATCGTTTGTGGCCTTGCAAAGAGCTGGAGGAAGAAAAAAGTTTATTTATGCAAATAATGATTATCGACGGACACATTTAGGTTTTACAGCAGAAGTTTGACTTTTAACTTTCTCTGACGGTAATCATGCAATCTGTTTTATCCACAGACACTTAGAAGTTCGAAGTTGTTTACTCGTTGCGCTAATGCTGCTTTAATACAGCTGATACCAGACTGATACGTATGTCAGACCAAATATGTTTATTTGCATTTCAAGTGCAAACATTAGTTTTTGCATTATTGGTGCATAATTTTCGTAAGCGATTTTTGTTGTTTTGTCCCACTTCGATAAATATAAACCTCATAACTAGCCCATTGACAACATTGCAAATTGCTTGCAGGCATGGACATAGGAAACACGGGACTAGGCATTCCATGCTAATTTGGCGAGCGGGGTTGAATTCACGGGAGGGGGAGAATTCAATGAGTGGGGAGAGCCGCCATCTACGATGTGCCATTTGATTATGCGCACGAGCATTTTTGCCGACAAACTGTGCATGGAAATATAAACATGTGGGCGCTGCCATTATTGTCGCGGGACATCAAAAGGTGGCGGACCTCCCCCCTCATTGCATCACCCCCGCAATGGCATGCCTATTCCCTTGTTGCCTATTCCCTTGTTTCCTATGTCCATGCTTGCAGGGTTTGACGACAGCACGGTCGGTATTTCTCCAAAATAGAAATTAAAAATAAACTTTTTTCACTATTCTAATTATTTAGGACCAGAGACAAATTCTTGCATGCCTTCTATTTATCGTGCCAAATTTTTAACGCAATATCTCATTCCGTGTGGATGTAAGTTGGGAAAGAAAACTTCCACTAGTATTTTCTTCAAAAAAATGTTTTCTCAAAATTGTCACCGGAACAAAGCAGAAACATGGACTTTATTACCTCCTCTTTCATTCCCCAAACTTTCAGAGCGATACCTCATTTCGTTTAGACGTATAGTACGTTGGGAAAGAAAAATCGAAGACCAGGTTTGGTCACGTGACCCTCTCGTCACATGGCCTTAAGTACACGGAGAAACAATCACTATTAAAATGACTGTTGTCATCGTGATCCTGGATCATCACGTAACTGTTAAAAAAGTACAATGCTTGGTAGATAAAGAATTATTTATGGATAACACAGCCACACAAAAAAAGTATGCGGATCTGGTAACAAGACACGTATTTATATGGATTTTGGGGCGCTGAATTCAAATTCGGTATCAAAAATCACCCATCACGTCATGGTTGAGCCATAACCTCAAAAAATGACGAAAAATCATGCACTGA
>NC_046658.1:42005550-42017769 GCF_010883055.1 Belonocnema kinseyi
AGGTCAGGTTCTGTTGGGTAAAGTTATGTTAAATAAGTTTATATCAGGCAAGGGTTGATCCTTCACAGTTGTCGACATGTTTTTGAAGTGAAAATTTGCATCTCTGGCATTATTTTGAAATTTATTTGCCTCAGTGAATGATTTTTCGTCATTATTTGAGGTTATGGCTCAACCATGGCGTGATGGGTGATTTTTGATACCGAATTTGAATTTAGCGCCCCGAAATCCATAGGAATACGTGTGTCTTGTTACCAGATCCGCACACTGTTTTTTTGTGTGGCTGTGTAATAAATTATAAAAATGATAATAATAATTAGGAAAAAACTGCCACATAATTTGGTCTATATTCGGATTTTCGGCGATTTTTGTATCAAAGAAATTTGCTTTTCATAGGGAAGCTTATTTTCACTAACGAAAATCCTGAAACACTCCCGGTTAACAAGTATTTCCCACCCTGAGCGGAATGTTCACAATAAAAAGTTTTTATATCTCTGTCACAAATTCATGTATTTAAAAATAATCCAACGTGGTTTTGAAGTATGACACAATACCTTTCGAATCAATTAATTGTTTTTAAAATTTTTCTCTGCTCCCAAAGAAACGTGTCATTTTTGAAGGAATTTGTAGATTTAAAAAAATCGAGGTCAAATAGATGAGTATTTGTATTTTGTTTAAAATGAGCCTAAGATGACAGTTTTTTTTATTAAGGGCATGTGACACAGCCTAACACAGGATAAGATTTAGTTGATTTTTTTTTTACATCTTTTATTATTAAACTTTGTATTTTAATGTAGTATTCTATCGGCTATTGGATTTCTCAAAGTTTGAGGCCAATATTTTATGTATAAAAAAAGTTCGAACGTTAAAAAGATGGTGAGGTCCAGAAAAAATATGTGAAAAAGGCTCTCAGTTTTAATTTGGTCGGAAATAATTTTCCGTGAAGTTTCTGCATTTTCCAAAGTTTCAGCTCGATATTTTATTTACAAAAAAATGTCTTAGGTTCAAGAAAATATTCAGTGAACTGATAACGTGAGGTCGGTAATATAGGTATTTGGATGTGTCACATGCCCTTAAGAACATGTGATACTTAGAAAATTGTCGATTTTACCAGTTTTAGGTTCCCCCGGCTTTTTTTCTAGAATAATAAATATTTTGTCTTAAAAATTTGGAAAATGATAGAGAACATGCTAACGGACGTCCCCACACACTTTTTTTTGTAGGTTAATTCAAAAAAGTTTTAATTGAGCATAATGTGATTAATTTGTATAGCGCTTAGGAAATAGTATCGACTTTTTCAGTGTTAGATTCCCCCAGCTTTTTTCCGAGGATAAGAAATATTTTGCCTTCAAAATATGGGAAATGATAGCGAACATGCTAACGGACGTCTCCACACACTTTTTTTTGTGTTTTTTTTTATCAAAATTTTTTTGATATTGCTAACAACGTGCGTGTATATTTCGAGGTTATGTGTGTTACAATTCACCCGAGCGTTACTTCCAAACTACACAATATTTTTGGCCGTAAACTTTGGACTTACGAATAAACATAGTAACTAATCTCCCGGAACTAACCTTGTTTGTAGGCAATTAAAAAAGTTTATTTCATAAATAATTTCCAAATTATCGGAATGGCAGTGATGAAAAACGACGTAACCTCAAAATAATGCATACAATTTTTATTTAGCATAATAATTTTTTTGTTATTATCCCTCAAAAAAGATTCCGGAGACGTCCGTTATGATATTTTATAGCATCTCCGAATTCAGTTTTTAACCAATTTCATTTTTGTGGAAAAAAGCCGGGGGAACTGTACCCGATTGACCACACGACGAAGTATCATATGCCCTTAAGGGCATGTGACACAGCCAAATACCTATATTACCGACCTTACTTTATCAGTTCACTGAATATTTTTTTGAACCTAAGAACTTTTTTTGTAAATAAAATATCGAGCTGATACTTTGGAAAATGTATTAGAATGCAATAAAGTACGTTTAGGTACTGAATTTTGGTAGAAACTTCACTGAAAATTATTTCATCTATTTTCTGAACCTCGACATTTTTTTAACGTTCGAACTTTTTTTATATATAAAATACCGGTCTCAAACTTTGAAAAATGCAAGAGCCGAAAGAAAACTACGTTTAAGTACAAATCTTACTAATAAAAGATGTAGAAAAATATTTCAACTATCAATTCCATCGGCATCCGCCGGAAACGTTGTACACGAAAATACAAAACCCTGTAGAGCCTCGTCTTGTGGCCGCCAGGGTTTCGTATTTTCGTGTACAACGTTACCGGCTGATGCCGATGGAAATGATAGTTGAAATTTTTTTTACATACTTTATTATTAAGCTTTGTATATAAACGTAGTTTTCGTTCGGCTCTTTTATTTTTCAAAGTTTGAGACCGATATTTTATGTATAAAAAAAGTTCGAACGTTCAAAAAATGTCGAGGTTCAGAAAAAAGATGAAAAAATTTTCAGTGAAGTTCCTACCAAAATGCAGTACCTGAACGTACTTTATTGTACTCTAATGCATTTTCCAAATTTTCAGGTAGATATTCTATTTATAAAAAAATTTCTTAGGTTAAAAAAAATATTCAGTGAACTGTTAAAGTGAGATCAGTAATATACGTATTTGGCTGTGTCACATGCCCTTAAGCCGTTTTAAAGTTATGACATTTAAAAAATATTCAACGCTGAATATCTCGGAATCTATGCGCTATAGAAAAAAACTCCAAAGCGAAAAAATGTTTGTTATTACATATATAATAAATTTGTGCGAAGAAAAAACAATTTTGAGAAAACAAACACGCAACAAACACGCAAAGCGTGTCTTGTTGCAAAGAACGATTTATTAAGTTGCATTCGAGGTTACAGGAGTGTTATATTTCAAATATTTAATAAGTTTTCCTTATTTAAACAAAGTAAACATTTTTTAATTTTATACTATATATCGCCAGAGACAAATCATGAAGGTTCACCAAAGGTTTCTCAATAGATCGTTCGAAGATGTACTGTTGTGTTCTCAATATTCAAAATATTTTCCTCACAAAAAAGATAAAAAATATCTTCTTAAAAGTCATAAATTAGTATTGCCAGACCATAAAACGTTCCATATTAGGTCGATCGATGCATCTCGAAGATGCGAAGAATTACATTTAGTATTGTTTTATATCAAATATTAGAAAAATTCAAAATGTCTCGAGGTTTATAATATTTAATTGAAGCACTAACATCTGTCTTGTTAACAATGGAAATTGTAAAATTTTTAATGGGAATCCTTAATAGTTTATTAATTAATTTGAAATCAATCAAAATTAATTAATTTTATATTGAAATATGATAAATGAGGCAAATTTTAATTGCTTAATATTATACCTACATTTTATTAATTTGGTCTGGGAAATGCTAATATTCTTTAAATAATTTTTATGTTATAATTTTAAGGAGCGATTGTGCTACAGAAGATTATTTGTTTTTAAAAAATAATTTTTACCCAAAAATTGTAATTGAAATGTTTTTCATTACGAGGAAGTTTCGAACTTAAATTTATTTAATGTTTTAGTCTACTTTTTGATATTGTACAATTTAGCATGATTTATTTTGAAACTATATAATTTTTGCAGTGTTGACATTGAAACTATACAAGTTCAAACATTTTCAAATTCAATGTTGTACAGTGTTGAAAGTTGGATTTTGAAATTTTTCAATTTGAAATGTTTAATTTTTAAAACATTTCAAACCCTTAAAATTGAGAATTTTTTGTTTTGACTTAGACGCCTTAATTTATTCATTTCTTTTTTAATGTTCAGAAATGATCAATATTGATCAAATTTAAAAGCCTGAATTTGAAAATTTGTTTGATCGCGTAAAATGTTTGAAACCCGGACAATGATCAGAAATTAATAAACGCAACTACGCTGACCTCGACAGCGCCTCTTTCTCGTCCCCTTGGACCCAGTTAAGCGCGATCCCAGTGTATGAGTTTTGAGTAGCCGCTCTGCAAAATTAATGTAAATTTTAATGCTGATTTTTAATTCACTTATGTATTAATGCTCTAAATAAAAAATGGTTACAGGTGATATTCTACGACAGTGACTGGAATCCAACGGTAGATCAGCAGGCGATGGATCGTGCTCACAGGTTGGGTCAAACCAAACAGGTCACCGTTTATCGTTTGATCTGCAAAGGTACTATAGAGGAAAGAATTCTTCAGCGGGCCCGAGAAAAGAGCGAGGTTCGTTTATTTGTTTCAACACGCATTCTGATTTAAGAAATAGACTTGTCAATCTAGTTATCAAATGTTGTTCATCAATTACTTACATTGACTAATTTACTTACATAATTAATTTACAGATTCAACGAATGGTAATCAGCGGAGGCAATTTCAAGCCAGACACCTTGAAACCAAAGGAAGTTGTGTCCCTCTTACTCGACGACGAGGAGATCGAAGCGAAATGTAAGTACTCCTTCACCCAGAAAGAAGTTTGAATCTAATTTATGAAATCAAAGTTGTGTCCCACTTAAAGGACTTGAATTAAAACTATCTTGTCTTATTTTATGTTCGGCAAACAACAATGGTGTTTAAAAATGAAAATGTTATAATCCTGTTTTTTACCAGACAATTCAGGCTTTTTTCGAAGATTTTATTATTGAGAAGTTTAACTGACCATATTTCCCGATTGATAAGTAGATCTTCTAAAAATCTTTTCAAGTTCCTAGAATGTAAAAAGTCTGAAATCTAGGATTGTAATAGAATTGAGCAGTGATTTCGAATTTCGATATTAGCAAGTGTTAGATGGAAGGAAATTGGTGTGTTCTAGAACAGTTACCAAATGTAAGAATGAGCTCGGTTCTCATTGGGCATGCTTAAGTGCATCGGGAGATAGGGTCGGTCGATGAGGACGATGGCATGCATACCGCACGCAATTACATTATGCTCGTTAGGCTATGCTAATGTCCTAATAACGAATAATAATAACAAGCACAAGTAATGAAATAAGCTGCCCTCGCGTACGCGTCCGTGTCCGTATATTTCAGACAGTCAGCGGAGCGAGGAGAGAAAGCAGCACTCGGAGGAGTCTCGCCTTGAGTTAAACCTACACCACAAGGAGAGGGACAGGAAGAGGAAGCAAACCGCGCTTCCGGTCAAGGTAAGCCCGCGCCCTTAGTCTTCCCTCAATCCGTCGATTCCATTCGTTCATCATCTTGCTTCTTGGTTTGCTATTCCCTTCACTTTTATTTTTATTCTTATTTTATTTATTAGTGTTTCAGTTTGATATTTTCTTATTCCAAACCTCTTCTTCTATGCCTATCTCTTAATTCTTTATTTTTTTAAAAATTGCTTCTAAAAAAAGAATATTTTCAATTCGCCGATTGTACGCGATGGTTAAGACTTTTTTCGACTTATGATTATTTTTTAAATTGCGACCTTTTTCAACTTTTTTAAGTAAAAATGAGAATAACTGGCATTTTCTGTTTTACCTTTTGTTTGAAACCCAAATGTAAACAATTTTACCATTTAATTTTAAAGCGATAATAGTTCAATAGTTTTTAAGTTGAGATTACCACATTTTATAATTCTTATTGCATCGTTTGAAATTGAACAATTTTTAATTCTCTTGTCCTTATTTACTTATTCCTCTTTTTCCTTCTTGCTTTTGGAAGGATGTTGGCCGCGAAGAGAATAATCGAGAAATTAAACATGAAAGATAAATCAACTATGCAGAGAAGAAATGAAAACTTCTTACTCTTTAAAGTAGACTTCATGAAAATGGAATATTTAAAACGCGTTTCTTCAAAAATCGCGAAGAAAAATTTATATAAAAAAATGATAAATAATGTCGATACTCTTTAAAAAATGACTGACAATTTTCCGGTATTGGAGGGCATTCTACGTATAAATATAAGATAGTAAAAATTTGTATAAACTCTAGGAAATTAAAAATGTAGAAGCTGAACATTTTTTAAGTATTCAGTTTCCTCTTATTTATTCATAATTTTTTATCTGACATTATGAAAGTCAGAAAAGCTAAAGATTTTTCAAAAATTTATGCTTATGTTTTTAAAATTGTTAATTTTTAGCGCAATTAGCCACGTGTTTTGAATGACATAAATCAGTGTTTTTTAACAGGCTTTAAATTCAAATATAAAATTTGGATTATTTCAAATTTAAATCGTACAGCTTCAAATTAAAAATGTTAAAGTCCTAATAGTTGAGCAATTTTTGGTTTGAAGTATTCACCATGGAAAAGTTTAGAATTAAATCAATTTAAATTTAAAGCTTTTAGAATTGGCCGTAACGACTAGTAACGTAATTTCGGTACGAATAGTCAAATGTGTTCGTTATGAATAGCGGGACCTGGGAAAGGGACTATTTTACCAAAGTTTCAGTACAAATAACTGCAATTTTTCGGTGTACGTAGCTACTGCCTTTAGAATTTAGTAATTTGAAATTTAAAGCGTTTTGGAATAAACCATTTTTAAATAGTAAAGAATGCTTTTTTAAGCTATTTGTAAGTACAGTCGAATTTCAATTTAAGTAATTTCACTTCATGTGTTTCAAGAATTGCACCGCGTTGCGGTTTCGGTTGAGAGTAGTCGCGGGGAGGGGTGGGGGGGGGGGATTCATGCATGAGAAAACAGTAGCGTAGCGACAAAACACAGTACCCAACAGTACCCCAACGGTCTAGCTGGTAAACTGGCTGTTTACAGTTTGAGACGTTTAATTTAAGTCAAAGGTCAAAACCAAAACCACACTGGAATTGAAATTCGTCTGTAAATAGATTGAATACAATGCTAATTTGGAAATCATCTATTATATTTTTAATTTTAAAAGATAATGTTCATTTTTGAAGCAGACGCTTTAAAAATGACAATTTCCGACACTTGCAAATAATAAATAAAGTCTTCCGGATTCCCTATCTAAACTTGAAAACATAAAGTATTGATATGAATGTGTAAGATTCGAAATAGTTTACGCATCGAAATCATTCATTATTTGAAATAATGTTAATTAAGATAGTAATATTGAATGTTTCTGAATGGTTTTCTTGTTGATTAACAAAAACTATTCTTTTAATATTTTAGTTATTTGAAAATTATTTTTCTGTTGCTTTGTGCAAAGATTTACAAAAATATATTTTTTACTTTTATAATATCTATCATAAGTTTTATAATTTTTGAATCTGAGAATCAAGAAACTTCTAAAGTTAAAATTATCAATCACTCTCTTATTTTACTTTAAAGTCCTCTGTTAAATGAACCACAACAAAGTTTCTTTCTAGCTTATATTAATAATAAAATAAAGTATAAAATAGAATTGTTATAAAATTACAAAAAATGTCTGTCCTTTGTGTAGAGTGAAGCAAAGAAGCCGTGTCTGGAAGAGAATGACATTTTTAATACAAATGAAATATCGCAAGTAAACAGTAAACCAGGAACTCCTGTGAATAAAATTCAACGCTATTCTCAGACAAATAATCATCAAAATCTACAACAGTCTCCCGACTTTGATAATGATTTAGGAAATCCGAGCAGTCCAGCAAGGTCGGAGGTTCGTATCTCTGATATTATAAATTATTTAAGATTATAATTATAATTAAACATACCTTGATACCATGTAAAACATAGAAAATAAACTTTTAATCTTTTACAAATCCCAGGATGAAACAAGTAACGAGGGTCTCGTTGTCGATGTGGATGGCCCAGTATCGTCGTCAGACTTTAGAAATTCCCGCTTGCCTTCTCAGTTTGGAGAACCACCAAAAGTGGCCAGACTGGGTCATCACTTTACATTCGGCGTGGGCACCGGGGTGCGAATGAGACCAAGTGTTCGAGGCACTAGTAAACGAGGGAGACCCCGAGGATCCCGAAGAGGTGGCCCCATAGGAGGCAAGGGCAGAGGGATGCTTCTCCTGCATCCACCATCCATTAAGAATTCCGTTTCAACTGGTCACCTGTCGCCTTCATCCTCCCCCTCACACTCTTTCACGGTCCCCAGCGACTCGAACCCACAGTATGGTGAGTATCCATCTGTTGTTTTTCTTCCACGTTTACGCTTTTAACCCAAAAAGTAGACGACTATTTAACGCCTGCGTTCTGCGCAATCCAAACAACACCGCATCTTCGGTATCTGTGGGAAAAGTATTTATTCGGCTTAGTGTTGTTTAGTGGCCAGTGGCCATCCATAAATTAGATAACACATTTTTCGACCATTTTTTATCCCTCCTCCCTCATGTAACAAGTCTCCCCCTATGTTTTGTAACTTTCGCAAATATTTCTTTCAATGTCTGAATGAATCAATCAAGTAATACAATGTTGCTTCTTCTACGCGTATTATAAGAGACATAGAAGTACATCAATAATTAGAGATACGATTATTTCAGGTATGTTTTAAAAATATAGGGTGTAAAAAATGAAACTATATACAATTTTCGGCACCTTGAAAAATACGGAAAAATGCCGGGAATTCGTGAGCAGAACCGGGATATCTGCGGTCATAAATTTTAGTTGGAAATTTCATTTTTCTGCCAGCATAAAAGTTAAACTCATGAGGAATTTCTTGTGCTGTTTTTTAGCCTTATATATGCTATTTTTGTTCATATGTTTTTTAAACACGGCATTTGGAAAAAATAATAATATTGAATTCTTAAAAATCTTTGCATTCTTTGACTTCCCTGAAATTGCCCTTAGTTTTTCACCATTGTATCATAAATATTCAAAATTCTTTTCATTATCCTGAATTTCTGAAATTTGTTGAATACGAAATTCAGAATATTAAAGGAATTTGGGGGATTCAGGGCATTAATGGTATTCCATAAATTCATTAAGGGGGACTCTACCTTTACGGATAAAAAAGCGCCTTTTTGCGATTTTCTATGGAGACAGATTTATGTATTTTGTTACCAATGTTTTAACATTCAATTACCATATATTTCAAGAAGCTATAATACATTTTTCGTGATAAAAGAGTCATAAATAAGCGCGTTACAGCCAATCTACGAGTGATAAAAAAAGCGTTTTGCGGCGAGTAAAAAGGCTCAAGTCTAGCTCATCTTAAATAAAAAAATAGA
Organism: Belonocnema kinseyi; assembly: GCF_010883055.1. Taxonomy (NCBI): domain Eukaryota; kingdom Metazoa; phylum Arthropoda; class Insecta; order Hymenoptera; family Cynipidae; genus Belonocnema; species Belonocnema kinseyi. Next base: position 42,014,627 of record NC_046658.1, read on the forward strand.
ACGGCATTCGTTAGTAGACAGTTTTTTCTCGGGATTGAACGAAACCAGATGTAACAATATTGATTTTTCACGAAATGGTGGACTTTTGAAGTAAAAAGTCCATTTTTTGCTAAAAAAAATCGCTCCTCTTTTGATTATAAAAAAAAATAATAACAACCAAAACAAAGCGATCGTTCAATCCCACTAGCATTATATCTTGAAAAACTCAAACAAATTTAAAAGCAATCGGCAAAGCCGTTCTTGAGATGTCTTAATCAACGACTTTGAAAACCTGGGTTCGAGAAAAACGCATTTAAGTTCAAAAAGTTGAAATGGTATATCTCCGTAAATGCTCCAAATTGTATTTATTTTTAAGTGAATAGTTTTGAAACGATATAATTATTGAAAATGTAATCAAAAATCGATGTCTTAAAACCCAACAAGTTAGGGACCCCTACAGAAATTAACACAAAGAGAACAAGTGGTATATATTTGACGTATGCACGGCTCGGTGTTCACGCTCGAAGCCCCTTCACTTCCAATGTGAAAATGTAATAAAAAAATTCGATTTTTCAAAACCCAAAAAGGTAGGGACCCTCTCAAATTGAATTAATTTAAAGAGTTCGAGAATTCGGGTAATACAAAAAATAAAAATTGTTTGCCTGAATTTCTTAAATATTCCGAATTTCTTAAATTCTTCCAATTTTCTAAATCACCTGAACTCCTGACATTCATAGAATTTTCAGTATTACATGCATTCTCTAAACTCTTTCAATTCCTTCAATGCTCTGACATCTCTTAAAGTTCTATCAATTCCTTTATTATTCTGATTTTCGTGAAAGCTCTACATTCCTTAAATGTTCTGGAATCCCTAAAAATGTACGAATTCCCTAAAATCCTGGATTTTTCTTGAATATTCTGAATTTTCTGAATTTCTTGAATATTCTGAATTTCTTGAATATTCTGAATTTCCTAATTTCCTTGAATATTTGGAATTCCCTGGATTCCGTACATTTTATGAATATTCTGAATTCCATCAATTCTCTAAATTTGTGAAAATCTCTCAATTCCTTCAATGTTCAGAAATCCTTGATTTTTCTGAATGCCCTTAAATTCTTGTATAATCTGAATTTCCCAATTTCCTTGAATATTCGGAATTCCCTGAATTCTTGAAATATTCTAAATTTCTTGAATATTCTAAATTCTCCTAATCTGCTAATTAATACGCTTTAATATCTACGTATCCCTTGGCCGTACATTATACGGTTTACAGGTTTGGACAATTAGGAGGCTGTAACGCACCATTTCGATATTTGCAGATTACATATTAGCAGAGTAGAAAAACTTTCCTTACACTATTTATTAAGAAAAGGGTTACACGAAAACGGGATGGGTAGTAAAATATTTTTCCTAAACTTTGCTAGTCATCCCGAATTTGTGGGGACTAGTCCATCCCCTTTTCCAACTACTCCAAATTTTCAGGACAATTAGAAACTAGATAGCCCAAACAAAATTATATCTGCAAAATTAATTCTTAAATTCAAACAAATTTTTGCAAAGGAGTCTATAAAAATCATTCGATATAGAGCGAATTCCATAGGAAAAGCTAAATAATGACTTACCTTGAAGTTCTCATTTTCAATTATGTAAAATGTTTTTAACATAATTTTCAAATTGATTATGGGCTTTTTCCTGAATAAAATCCAACATTAAAATGTTTCCATATAGTTTATTTTCATGGGGAGAGGGGGTAGAAATAATCATTACTATTCAGAACTTGAATATTCATACAGGTGTAATATTAATAAACTTATGTTCACATAAATGCTCGTATGCGAAGTAATGACTCTACAAACATGCGTGAAAAATTATTTTACTTTAATTGAAACAGTAGTGAAATTTAACAAAACTTGAAATAACTATCGAATTAAGATGCGAATCAATAATGTATGAAGTGTATCTCAACAAATTTTTTCTCATCCGTTAATTTGGTCATCACAAACAACTCATAAGCTAACCACACTCCACTAGATCCATCCTCATGAACAATTGGTACTGTTTAACGGCTTGAACGCGGTTCTCCTCGTCGCCTTGCGAAGCTCCTATTCCTGAAATCATGTAACAAAAAAAAACTGCATAACTAAAATACAAAATTGGAGAACAATATTTATTATATCGGTTTATTTATTATATCTGTGCAAAATTAGTAATTATTGACAACAGAAGCGAACAGTTTCTACAAAGATTATTTTTATTACGAAAGATAGTAACAATTATTGTAGGACTTATATGTATATGTGTTTGGAAGCTTTCACGAAATTATTTAATTTTTGTGAATTTTGCAACAACTGCAAGTTTTGGTTTATTGGTTAGCTAACACATTACAGCTTTAAAATATGCTTATAACACCCCATATTTACTTTTTTTGCACAAATTATCTGCAAAAACATAGTAATATTTTATTTTATTAAATCAATACTTACTACAGAATAATTCCCTTCGTTATTACACATTTTGAAAAATATGTTAACCACTTACTTCCTTTTTTACTTGTCAAACACTTTTCAAATATTCGGAAACATTACAAGCGCCGGCGCTAAACTATTCTCAAGTTCCTGTGGATGTCGAACTTATCAGTTTTGGAACACTTCAGAAAATTCCCTGCAACCATCGGATTCGTCGAATTGCCTACTCCGCAAATCTGCTACTCTGCTAATATTTATTCATGTGACTGCGCCATAGTTTTGTATGTTTGATTTTAATTGCTAATTTTGAATAAACAGTAAACTATTGAATGAAAAAAGATTTGAACATATGATTTGAAATTGAATAAGATCGTTTAATTATGAATCTATACTACCGATAGAAATTATGGGTACATTTCCTTTGATCGCTTGAAAATTCATACTTCACTACAAAGAGGAATATCTGTGCAGAAACTAAATCGACGACTTTTTAAGTAGAATCATTTGAAAAATTAGAAAATTTCGCGTTGAATCAGCCTACGTTGAAATTATTTCAATAAACGAGACAACAAATATTTAGTTTCAAAGTTGAAATTTTTTTAAACTAAATGAACATTTTGGGAATCTTGAAAAATAGCCTTGGACTGATTTCGGGGGGATCGAAACGTAAACAGTGAGGGCCACCTGACTCGTTTTTAA